>NC_056729.1:888655597-888700597 GCF_019279795.1 Protopterus annectens
AAACTAAAGTGGGGAATAAGGAATTCTTTTGGCAATTAAGGTTATATGCCACCACCCCCTGGGTTAAATTAATTTATTTCTATGAATCCTGTTCTGAAAATGAGATCTGTTAAATTACAAGCATATATTACTAAACATAAAACTGTAATTATGTCATTTATGTATAGATTTTTAAATATATTATGTATAAACAATTGAAAGCATGTTTTTATACCTATAAGGTCTATTTATTATGGTATTCCAACACTGAGAGTGGGTGTATGTTTTTCTTGTTTCTTTCAGAAAATTGAGCATGCACCATTCATTGGATAAAAGGGACAGATGTTTGAGATGAATTGTTCTTATGAAATCCAATTTTATTAATTAATGACGAAAGCACCAAACCAGTTGTAAAAAATTTTGTTTTATTAAACTTTTTTTTTCTAGTGAAAGAGTTAATCTAGTGTGTAGATTTGCATAATCTCTCTTCTGCACACTACAGTGTGCATTTTTATAGTTTTGATTTTGCACTACGCCATTTGTAGCTATTTATTTATTTAACATTTGTTTAATGGGAAAGTCCAACTTAGAACAAAGCCAATTTTCAGCAGAGGCCAGGGGAGAAATGCTCCAGATGAATGTCTTTGTGACGTGGGATGAAACCGGAGCACCCAGAGGATACTCACATGAAGACTGGCAGGACATTCAGAGAAGGCACATCAAACCAGAGAGTCTGTCGCTGTGAGGCGACAATGCTACTGCTGCACCACTGTGCTTTATTATGCATTTAATTTAGCTTCCTGGTATGAAATGGATCTTGTATGTAATAATTTGGTAGTTAAAGTATTATTAATCTTAAATAATATATCTGCACATTAGTCCATGCATCTCATAAAACTTAGCTATCTGTAGGTATAAACTGTATACACAGAATATAGCAGCAATGTAGTGCCTTGTGGATTAATATATCTATATTTGGATTCCCATCACAAACTTAAAGTTTTAAAACTTTGAACTGCAAATGGTTGAGACCATAAGAGCAACGTTTTGAAACTTCAAATGTTTTGAATGGAGATCACCATACAATGTAGAATAGGACATTTATCATTTTCCTCACTGTAGTGTGATCTTGGAGTTGTTATAATTATTTAGCAGAGGTGTGGTGGGTGCAGAGGGGCTTGCCCCCTGCAAAAATGTAAAAAAAAACTTGTTTGCATTTTTTATTACAATTTTGAAGTTTCAAAACTTTGATCTTATGGTCTTGACCATTTTCATATCGAAGTTTTGGAACTTTAAGCTTGTGAAGTAGATACCTATATTTGTGTTTCTATTTATATCTAATCTATATCTGGGCAGATATATATCTATATCTATTTCTCTGTCACTCTTTTTTTATGTCTCCCAAAAATAGAGAGAAAACTAAAGCAAGTAAGCAGGAAATAAATATAGCTATAGATGAGGCATGCCCGTGGTATTGGCATGTGACACGTGAACAATCTTATACCACAAGGGAATAAGTTTTGTGTGGAAAGTTAAGTATGACAAAGGCATGAGTCCTGAACTAAGTTACTTTGTCTTACTTTATTTCATGCATCATGCAAATAAGACTCCTATGTATTCCATTTACATTTTTGTTGTGTTTCTTGCTTTTAGCTGGAGTAATGTTTCCTCCTATGTATTCCATTTATATTTTTGTTGTGTTTCTTGCTTTTAGCTGGGGTAATGTTTCCTCCTATGTATTCCATTTATATTTTTGTTGTGTGTCTTGATTTTAGCTGGGGTGATGCTTCCCATTGACATCAAAGGGCTGTATTAATTGCTCGAACATCCAACTGTGTTTTGTGGGTTTTCAGAGTTAGTATAGTGTTTTTATGAATGCAATGTCTGAGCTGCTGATTTCTTTAGCTGTTCTGGGGAACTTTTTATCCTATTATGTAAAACAAATGGCCCTTTTTGTACAGTTAATTGCTTGATGGATTCCAATAATGCACTTATGCTGTTATTTATTAGTTTTACATTTTTATTTATTCTTTTAGATAATTTATTTTAGTTTGTTTAAACAGAACTGGGTTGATTTTGCAGGCAATGCCATTTTCTAATTAACTAGTTGCAGTTTGCATTTTATTTCATATTTGCACTTTTTTATTCAAATTTGAATGAAGTTCCTTTCTATGGAGTGGATTTATATGGAGTTTCCTTGCCCGGGCTGTACATGCTTATATTTTGCCTTTTACAATGAAGTAAATATTTGATACAAAAGCAGCTTTACTTCATTTTTTTGTTGTTGTTTATCTGTGCTTTTTCTTTAAAGCTAAGATTAGATTATGGGCAGGATTCACGAAGCCTCTGTGTAAGAGTTATAACTCATACACGGAGGCTGCAGTTAAACAGAGTGATGTCAGCATGCTCTGCATATTCATGAGAGCATGCTGAATCACACTTAAGGCTAACACGGTCCATGTAAGACAGTAGGGGGCGTGTCCCTAGGCCGAGCCCTGTAAGCAGACACGCCCCCAGAAGAGGAAAAGTTCCCAAAGTAAACACCCATGACAGAGGCCACGGAAATGTGAATAAACAGAACACAACACATGCCCCCACAGGCTATGAACAGAAAACATATAAATAAACATGTTATATATTTTTTTTAAATTGTAAAAATGTTTAACCATGAGTGCGCTCGTTTGTGTGGGCGTGCCCGTAGCGCAGCTACAGTTAGCAGTCAGTGGGAAAGCATATAAGAACTAAATATGCAAAATAAGCCAGGAAGCAATAGCGTAGCAGTAGAGATGTTGGCTGAAGAGCAGGCATTCATGGTTCGAGCCCCCACAACACCATTTTTTTTATTTTTAGCAAAATAAGCAGGAAACAAGTCCCTGACAAATATGTACACATAAAACCACATTTTATGTAAATTGTAATGAAATAGCCCATTTATATTGAAGAAATATGAGGTAACAAAAGAATAAAAAATGCCAGATGTGCCCATAGCTGAGCTACAGTTTAACAGAGTTAGTGTATCTGCCCGTAGATGAGCAGTGGTTTAACTGGTGCAAAATGAGTGCCCGTAGCTGAGCAGTGGTTTAACACGCTAAATCTATGTGCCCCTAACTGAGCTGAGCGTAATATGCGTGCTGATAGCCAAATGAGGCTTAAAGCAGCGTACCCCGTTTGCGCGGAGCTGCGCACCGCACAAACAAGCTAACTGACGGGCAACGTTGAGCAAGCCGTATCAAAACTGCCTTTACACAGACACACCCCTCAGCATGTCTAGACAGTCATGAAAAATAAAAAGCAGTGGCCAGGTTCGCACCCAGGATACTATACACCATAGTCAAGGTACTGAACCACTAAGCCATGACAGCAGTACCTATAAATGCAATAATAGCTAATATATAGGAATGGATACAAACTGGAGCATGACAATGCAGGTTTACTGAAGTTGATACAATTCCAAAATGGCCAATCACAGATATGTGCACGAAAAACGGACTATATAAGCCCCATAGGTGGGAATACACAGCATAAACGATTGTAGAACTGACCTGCAGGCAGAATGACAGGAGTAGGAGAGGGTAGTTGCTTTCGAGCACAGAGGTGGGGCGTTGAAGAGTCCAGGTACATGGTCTGGCTCCTAGTCCACAATCATGAGGCCCAACTCATGCAGGGCCTGGTCCTCTGGGGAGCATACAGGGCTGAGGCATGGGACCGGTTGGCTCATGATCTCACCAGTGCCACAGGGATTCCAAGGACTGGTGAGCAGGTCCATCACCACCATGCGGACCTGAAGAGACGCAAGCAGGACCAACTGAACCTTTGGATCCAGGAGGCCCGGCAAACACCCAATGCCCCACTACTGAGTAAGTTGCATTTAATTATGTATGTAAGAAATTAAACTAGCTGATATTATGAAGATGTGTATTCCAATATTACTTCATTTATATTACAGCTGCAGGTGTCCGTTCTGTGAACCGCAGAGCCTATGGTGATAAGCTGGTGTGGTTGCGCCACCAGGCAGGTCAGTAATCCACTACCAGTAACTGTAAAGAAATATAAAAGTATGACAGTCAGCAAAAGAGTGCAGTGTAGTCAGTAAGGAATAAAATGTGCAAGTAACAGTGTGAAAGTGTCTGCAAGTATTGCTTGATTACAAAAGTGTGTTTCAGTCTGTAAGTTAAACCGAAAAATGAAACTGTCTGACATATATTCTGAAATAAAAATGCCCTACCTGTAAGAAAATAGTACACAACCTGCAGCAGGCTGAAATGTATAGCTGCAGAAGATGATGAAATCACATGTGTGAAATATATCCCTGTTGAAATACTGAAACATGACAGAAGTGAGACTGCTGGAAAGGATTGTAATAACTACAGGTAAAACATGTCAATAAAGCCTAGAAGTAAGTACCATCCTGAATAGTAAAATGAAAGCAAGTGAGAGAGTGTGAGAAAGTGTCATGAATCCAGCAATACAGTAGTAATAACCCCTGAATAAAATATACTGCAGTCAAGACAGAATGAAATGCATGTGAGAATCAAAACCAAACAGCGAAATCTGTTCAAAGTGTTGCTGCATCTGGAATGTGTATCCCAAAATCTGGATATGTTGCTCTCAGACTGCAATATGCAGATAGGATGATTGTCTGATATACCAAACATCCACACTTGTCTACAGCTATATAAAGCAAATGTAGCAGGATGATGTAGCTGAACCAAGCTAGATATGAATGTGTATGAAGAACAATAAAATGTATATTGATGTTGCAGTAACAGTCCTATCACCAAGTTGAAATAGTTATCATATAGAAAACTGTAGTTAGAACAGTAGTGTGTATATAACTGTAGCTATTAGAAATGCACAGCATATGTTTTGGTATTCGAAGGTGTTAATATTGTTTTCTTTACCCCACCCTATAACCACATATAACCCATTCCACGTGAAAATGGTATGTGCAATCACAATTAACACCCTTGGACGTTTGTCCTGTTGGGTCATATATATTTGCATGTCCGTTGATACATCTGCCCTGTTCATATATCCAAACCTGATGGCCTGTTGCCATCAATTAACCCTGCATGTTGTTGGACTGTGTATTTCTGGTCAAATTATGCATGTGTTATGCACGCTGTTCAATGGTGTAAATATCTGGGTGTTTGGTTAATGGGAATACTAATGCATGCTGTTACAACTAATTGTGAATGGTATTATATGTCACTAACCCAAACTGTCATGACATAATGCAAAACATAGGATGACAGGGAAGGCGGGTTCCAGCGGACCCACCTCTCCCACCTCAGCTGGCGAGTGCACCTGGCACTAGTGCAGAGTCCGGACCCTTCTCCGCTGGCCCTGTGCCACCTGCGGGTGGAAGCGCTGCAGGGGATGGGGCTCGCCCCCCCCTCTGCAAGTGTGGCCGGAGGAGAACCACCACTCACCCTCCGTAGCGTCCGGACTGTGGTGCGTAGGGAGATTCGGGACTCTGTTCTCGAGCCCCTACGCCAGCTTGAGGCACGGGT
Source organism: Protopterus annectens (assembly GCF_019279795.1). Taxonomy (NCBI): domain Eukaryota; kingdom Metazoa; phylum Chordata; order Ceratodontiformes; family Protopteridae; genus Protopterus; species Protopterus annectens. The sequence continues at coordinate 888,661,090 of NC_056729.1, forward strand.
GGCGCAACTAACGGGCATGCCTGTTTCCCGGCCTACACAGCCCCCAGCACAGCCCCGTCCTGGGCAGTGAAGGAACAGTGGCAACTACCTATGGGTGGGGATATCAGTTCCACTGTTGCCATCTGTGGGCTCATGGGCTCTGGATATCCAAACCTCCATCTCCGTCAATTGTGTAACCCCTCCACATGTGTCATACACCGCCCCTGTATGCGTCTTGTTTGTCTTGTCTGTTTACCTACCCAACCTATCTCCCCAGCTGTACCGACTTCCTTCACCTGACATACCACTCTCACCTGAAAAAAAAAAAAAAAAAAAAGGGCACTCTGTACCCACAAAAAAATGATGCCCCATACATAGCTGCCCATTCCGCACACATGTCTGCTGGACATGGAATCTATCAATTACAATTGGCTGTACAAAAAGTATTATTGTTGTCCTGACACCTCTCTCAGGGGTGGAAGGTTTCAAATGTCACACCAAATTACATACATATGCACAGCTGTTGCTGATGAAGAAATGGGCAGCTATGGGCCTTACCTACATCCCTCCTGCAAATTCCAAGCTTGTTTCCCTACTGTCTTACCCTCTTTGTGACCCCTTTTTCACCACATTCCTGTCTCCCCATTTTCTTTTCTTTCAAAGAAAATAGCGCGGGTGTGCGCCAGAGTAAGCACCGTTAAGCAGTTGTAAGCGGGTGTGCGCTTATGTGCGCAGAGCTAACTGCCAGTGCGCATGCGTGAGCTCCACGCAAACCAGCGCTAACCCGGTTACAACTGCTTAAAAGTGCCTTAGTCACTTTGATTGACAGGTCCTGTACTCAGTTCAAAAGCAAAATAAAATCCCACTTTCAGTCCCGAACCCAGGACCTTGGAAACACTAGTCTGTATGACCTACCACTAAGCCATGACTTTTATACAAGAACATTGTGCTAAAATAAATATAACATGTAATAGTAGGGATGAATGTAAAGGGAATATAGGATGTGTAGTACACAAAACATGTCATTTAGAATTACTGTCAAAACTACTGGATTTTCATAATAGTAGTGTGTGAACAGAAACAGCCATGCTAGTTGGTAGCTTGTAGATAATAATGTCAGTTAAAGTACATATATAAATGTATGTATATGTACATATATATATATATATAAATATATATCTATATATAGTTGTAGGAGTCATTGTGCATACACACTTGCTACAGGGAACATGAGAGAGGAATGGAGAAATGTGAATATACAACACAGCCTGAATCATGAGAAAGATACTAACCTTTACACTCACAAAACACTGTCCACAGCATACCAGCATGGTCCCCACCCTTACAATCTGAAAGGGAAATGCCTATACCACATACCCTTTTATAGCACTGACCTGAAATCACAGTGAGAACTGCAATCAGTACACAACTGGCTGTATGCAATTAGCAAATGCTGGCTTACAATTGGTGCAGAGGCCATCACATGGACCTATGCAGATACCTACAAAAGCATCCAGTGCTAACACTCCACACATGCAATACATTCATTGCACTGTCTGGAAGCAGACAGAGGGAGAGCAAGAAGTGAGAGAGAGAGTGATAGAGAACAAAAAAAAAAATTATACACTGTGACTGTCACCCGAAGCTGTCAGCAGTGACAGTAGCAGCAGCAAGCAGAAGCAGTGGTAATGCAACCAGCTGCGACAAACACAGGTAATGCAAAGTAGCAGGTTAATAGTGTGCATACTGTGAACCCTCCAAATGTGTCATAGGTCTGTATCCATAGGTATGGCCATGTGATATGTTGTGTGTACGTAGTTCCACCAAAAGGGGATGACCATACATTACATGTCAATCAGTCTTAGGCCATGATCCTGGCAGCAGTTGTCTGTGCATTGCCCCAGCAATGGCTGTAGTGACTGCTTTGAAAGGTCAGCCAGGTTCAAAAGGCAGGATCAGCCCATCACAAAGGCACACTGGCTGGGAACAAGTGTCTGCAGGTACCCAATATCACTGCATATGCATCCCATACTGCATAATTCCATAGCTTAGCAGACCAGGCCGGTTATGCATATGATGTGGTAGTTCCCAGGGTCAGTCGAGGTGCCCGCTTAGTGGTGTGGGACCACTGTTGCTGTATGCCACTGTCCAGGTACATATCCTGTAGTATGGCCAAGATAAATTATCAGTGTTATATGCAGTTGTATGTCCTCTCGAGTGCAGGTAGCACACATCCAGGGATACCATGAGGTCACAGTGATGCTGTGTGTTCTTCTCTGCTGAGGGCGGCCCTCACCTGGACATGTGAGATGATAGGGAGGTTACATCCAGCTGTGATAAATATTTCAACTGGTGGGGGAGAAGGAGGGGGATACGTGCACCGAACATGTCTGCAAGATTGTTGCCAATATCCGTGTGTTTGGTGAATGTTAAGTAGATGTGTATTAACACAGAGCATATCTGAGGCATGTGGTCCATATGTGTAACATAACTGAAGAAGGCCTTGTGGTCATCCATAGTGTTTGTGTCCATTTCCCTCCCAGAGAAGGCCGTGGCCGTTGTTATGACGGGCCGTAGCGTAGTACCAGTGCTGACCACAGATGCCTTCCCTTAATGTGAATGTGCTCTGCCCTGCAGTAGCCTCCTGCTATTGTTATACAATCTGCCTCTGTCTGGGGTCCACCGGACAGGATGCCTAACCTTTGTGCATAGGGTCTGGGTTAGAAATGTGTGTGCAAGTTCCATGCAATCTGTGGCATGTCCGTGGTAAGCATCTGCAAAGGGGTCAGCAGTGTGGCTTGTGGCTTCCACTGGCCCAGTGTGCTGCATGGATACCATCTCAGTCCCAGCAAGTGAATAACTGTCTAATCACATACATATCAAAGTAGTCTACTGTGCTGGTGGTGGTGGTGGGATATGTATATCCAGGCCGAGTAACGTCTGTCCACATCACAGTAGTGGATGGTGTCCCACATACAGTACCTTGGGATGAACCCCCAGAGTGAGGTTGTGCATTGCACCTGTCAGTGTGTGCTGACCGATGGGGCATGCTACTATGTTGTGTGGAATGTGGCAGGTATTGTTGCACAGGTGTTGGCTGAGCACTGATATCTGGCCATGTACCTGTGTATCCACCACGACACACACACATGCAACATATGGGAGTAGTAGTATATCACTACACATGAGTATCATGTATAGTATGTGTGCCATATATTGCAGACATGGTCTGCTGATATCCTGTTTGTGTTCTCTTCCAGGGAGATGGCGCATCAGCGTAACCCCTCCTACTCTGTGGCTGAAGACGAGGAGATCCACCAGAGCTTGGTGCGGGAGTATGACATCCTGTTTTCCCACACCAGTCAGAATCAGCAGGAGAGGGCTGCACTGTGGCAAGACCTTGTCTGTAGGGTAAATGAAATTGGCATGCATAACAGGACATATGAGCAGGTACGACATCACTGCAGTGATTTAATCCGAAGTGTCCATCAGAGTGCATCAGATATCCACAGGCAACAGGTTGCCACAGGAGGTGGGGTGGCCACACATCCCCCCTCACCAGACTGGAGGGGCTACTCCTAAGTGTTGTGGCTCCAGCCCCGGAAAACCAACAGCAGTACACCTGCATTATGATGGAGGCTGGTTCCACACAGCAGCACGACATGGAGCGTGCAGGTAATATGCCATATGTACACTTGACTGTTCTGTACACTGTATCGTATGCAATATCAATGGCACAGTTGTGCCCACTGACATTAATTTCATCATTTCTGCAGATCCCTCCAGGGTTACAGCAAGGCAGGCCATCCATGCTGGTGAGTGTGTTTAACATAACCTATAATAGTCCTGATAATGCTAGTAACAGTAGTGTAACTCATTAGTGCTCTGTGTGTATACTGTGGGGTGTGCATGTGTGCAGGTGTGCCTGTGCCCATGTGTGCATGTGTGCATGTGTGCAGGTGTGCCTGTGTCCACGTGTGCATGTGTGCCTGTGTCCACGTGTGAATGTGTGCATGTGTGCCTGTGTCCACTTGTGCATGTGCGCATGTGTGCATGTGTACACGTGACCGCGTGTGCATGTGTGCATGTGTGCATGTGTGCATATGCCCATGTGTGCATGTGACCACGTGTGCATCTGTGCATGTGTGCATGTGTGCATGTCTGCATGTATGCATGTGTGCATGTGTGCCTGTGTGCATGTGTCCACGTGTGCATGTCTGCATGTGTGCCTGTGTCCATGTGTGCATGTGTGCCTGTGTCCACGTGTGCATGTGTGCATGTGTGTAGAAGTTCATCACTGGTAACAATGTCTGGAGACTGTAAACTGTGTTTCCTGTCTTCCTCCCATAGGTTCTGGGGCTGCTCTGGTGACTTGCAGCAGGGAACCTGAATCCTGTGCCACGGCTACTGGTAATGATGATATCTGTGTAATGGTACAGGAAGATGTGTCAGGGTCTGCCATTGGTCAGCCAATTGACAGTACACAGCTGTCAACCCCATCATTGCGCACAGTCATCCTGCCAGTACATCCTTTGTCACCATTGTCCGTAGGTGATGGACAGGATACAGTGGGCATAGACCAGGGTAATGTGGTACCTGTGGCACATGCGTCCCCACACAGCAGCCATGGGCAGGGTCGGCAGGGTCCTCCGATGGTACCACACAGACAGTTGCCCATGGGTTCTCGTGGGAGCATCCGTGGGCGTACTGCCTCTGGCTGACGTGCCCAAAGAGGTCTGTCAACCTCAGCTATGTTTCGGACTGTCATGCAGGCACAGTCACGTATGGAAAGGTACACCAGACAGGGTCTGAGGGAGCTGAGAGCATGTCGCACAGCCATGACAGACAGTATGCGTGACATTGCGGATGCTATCCATAACTTCACTGATGTCATAGACAGACGTTGTGGGGACATATTACAGCAGTTCCACAACCAGATGTCCATGAGCCAGGGCAATGGTGGGCATTTGCAGCGTCGACGTGGCCGTATGCCAGCAGCAGCAGCAGCTGGCAGTCGGCGCGGACAACAACAGGCTCGCGCACGCCTCCATAGTGCCAGCAGCAGCCCCAGCAATGCTGGGTCTGTGCTGTCATCGGAATGCCCCAGGAGACCACGTACACGTGGCTCTGGACAGTCCCAACAGGGACCTGTGTCCAGTCAACACACTCCCGCTTCTGATGACAGTACCCAGTCTGGCTTAGTACTGGATACGGTCCGTAGCACCCCTGCCAGGCACAGGTACAATGTCCGTGCACACAGACACTGATCTGTATGGCCTGCCAGGTGCAGTTGTGGCTGTCCACAAACCCCTGTATATGGCAGCCATGAGGTGGAACTGTGTGCGTGCATACACACATGCGAAATGTTAACACCTAGGGCGACCACATACACGCACACACTGCACCAACACTGCCCCACCCTGTACTGCTGCCCCTCACCAACACACATACACACACATGTCAATTGGTGGTATCAGTGGCTGACTCAGGCATACCTAATCCACACCCTGTGCATATGATGACACTGTGCCACCTCCTGCAATCTCCAACATCATTGCGGGAACAGGTAAACACGTTACTGATGCACAGGGTGACTACATAGAAGTGTATTAGTAGTATCATGTTGGTAACAGTACAGTGTGCTGCTATGACTGTGTGTTTATCCCAGCATGCCTGCTGCAGTAACTATATCAATGTCCTGAATTGTTATCTGCACCCATAGTACATACCAAAGTATAACAGATGCACATAATTGCATGCCGGTGGTAAGGTTGTCAACAGATAGCCGCATACATGGGTAGCACAGGGGGAAAGCTAACGCAAGTAGTGATATGCAATGGTGGACATGTACAGTAATGGTGTCAAGTTGCCCACAACGACTATGCCATGTGGATGTTCACGCATGTAGATATGTGTGCAGTACCAATGTAATCCAAATCACAAATAACTATGACATAATATCAGTTCTACCATGGGCATCTGCGCTGTGTATTCCTGGGTACATGTTGATAGTGCCTACATATTTGGATTACTTACTATTATTGTTACCCCTTCTTTGTTGTACAATGCACTACTTCCAGCCCTGTTTACTGTAGCTTTGTTTGCAAGCATGTTCGCTTGGGGTTCCCTGGAACACTGCTTACACCTGCAATGCAGAGTTACAGTGCTTCTGTAGACTTCTAGTGACATCTGCATAGCGTACGATACATATGTCAACTTTACACATGACGGAACGTCACTGTCTGTCCTGTACACATGTACGTTGCCTGTGACACATTGCACACGTCTTACCTGGCATTTACCCACGTGTGCAGTCATATATGTCAGTGCTATGAAACAGTAGCGGTACACCCACACATACACACCTTCAGTATGTTGTTCCCCATTGGCCCTATGTGTTGGTACTCACCATGGCAATCACACTACTAGGGTTGCATGTGCAAAGGTAACCTGTGAATCGCCTCTATGGTCCAGTTGTGGTTTATGTGAGTCATGTGTCAATGTCACAGCTGCCACATGTATGCAGTCAGCCATCACCCTTGGCCAGGAACGTACAACACATGTGTGGGATGCCACCACACAGCCAATCTGGGGACTGGGCTCTCTGAACCCAGTAATGCCATACCCTGTCAGGTGGCATGTCATATATACTACATCCTGGACAAACGTCAACCCCAATCCCTGCTGCTACTATTGATAATACCGCTGAAGATGTTCCTGATAGTTTTGACCAGTTCTTTACTGAGACATTTCAGGCCCTAGCTAGCCATCTACCTCCTAGCTCCCCTGGTCCTGAAAGTAGCACCCCTAGAAACCTACTTGCATTCAGCTGCCAACCAGTCACCACTTCACTTCTCCGTACCTTGATTGAAACAGTGAAACCCACTACACTTTCTGCTGATCAACTCCCTGCCGAGTACCTATCAAAATCAGATGATGCTATTGCTTACCCCGTCTCAAAGGTAATCAAACGAACCATGGTAGAATCTAAATTTCCCACCATCTGGAAAATGTCATATGTAATCCCACTTCACAAAGGAGGCAGCTCTACTGAATTCTCCAATTATAGGCCAATAGCTATACTCTCTCCACTTGCAAAGATTATGGAAACTTTAGTCATAGACAATTCATGCACCACCTAATCCAAAATCACATTATGGCAGACACTCAGCATGGCTTACGTCCTCATCACAGCACTACTTCAGGCCTCCTAGCCTTTACTAACACCATAAACCATACTTGCAACACTAATTATATATCCTCAGCCCTCTTTTTGGATCTTTCCAAGGCATACGATATGGTTGATCACCAACTTGTACTCCACACCCTGCAAACACTGTCTAGATACTGGAGCCTTCCAATGGTTTCAATCCTACCTGCATGGTCGAGAGCAGGCTGGCCTCTGGCAGAACAAACTCTTTAACCTTCTACCTAACACCCTCAGAGTACCACAAGGCTCTATACTAGGGCCCTTGCTGTTCTCCATCTTCATTAACGACCTTTATACTGTCATCCCAAAAGTCATCTGTATCCAATATGCTGAAGACTCTACTCTGATCTGCTCAGCCACATCTCCAGTAGAGTTATGGTCAGCTACCCAGACCACCTTTAATACAATAGAAAACTGGCTTTCTGAACATCATCTGATCCTAAATCCCAAATAAACTAAACTGCTGTTATTTCACCAACACGTAGGTCTACCGCTTTCACTGTTACCATAACATCAACCAATGGCACAATAATCTTCCCTGACCCATCTACTAAACTATTAGGTGTCATCATAGACAATAACCTCAAATGTGACCTACGTGTTAACCAAATTATCAAAGCCATCAATAGAAAACTAGGGTCACTTTACAGAATTAAAGCCTTCCTAGCCCCTCCAGTTAAAGGTGCCATAGCTCGCTCACACCTTGTTTCATCCCTTCTGTATGCATGCCCTCTACTCTCGAATATGAACAAGACTGTCCTTAACAAACACTCAATTTGCTACAACCACATTGCCAGGTTTGCCACTGGGCTGCCTTTTAGGACACATCATTGCATCAATCTAAATCAGCTTGGTTGGCTTGCAATACCCAGCCTAATACAGTATAACCAACTGATTATGGCCTATAAAATCCTCTATAATCCAGACAATACTCCTGCACTTCAAATATTATCACCCCCTATAACAATCCTAGACCACTTCGATCCTCTAACAAACTACTAATTCAGACTAGCAAGTTTGATAACACAGCCGGTGATTCTCTCTTTGCAAACTCTGTAAGTAGATCCTGGAACTCACTTCCAGCTGATATTACCCTACTGTCCACCTTATGTCAATTTAACACTAGACTCTAACAACATTTGTCACTTAACTGGCTATGTCAATGTATCAAGCCTGGCTAACTCGAATGTGTAAAATCTGTGAACCACTTTACTGTGTAATTTAATTTAATCCTGACTTGTGCTCAGGACTAACATTAACCTGTGGAACATGTTTAACTTGCTTACTTATGTAATCTCTGTAAATAATCTGTTTGTAATATGTAATGCTGGTATTATGTAATGCTGTATCTGCTACCCTCGTAGCTTGTCTCCACGGGCCTCCCCTGGAAATGGACATGCATCCAGTCGGACTATCCCGGTCAACAAATGTAGGATAAATAAATAAATAAATAAAATATATTACAGTGACTACAATACAAGTCAGACATTGACACGCACTGACAGCATGCTGAACACACTGGGGCATACGTGGGGACTCAGAATAGCAGCCTGCCTGGGCATCACACACCTCCGCAGCTGGCACACAGGCATATGTTCCGTCGGAACAGAGCACATGCCACACATGGCACGCATATACCCTGTGCCACACACTCACAACCTGTAGGGCTACACAACACACCTGCTACAGACGTGTCAGGTACCTGTCTTGTGTGCTGCACTGGGGTCCCGGTCAACAGGCTGTATCTGGTGAAGGTCACAGTGATATGCCTCAGGGGCACTATGGTCCACCACAGAACACATGCATACAGGTCAGTCAGAGGCATGGACACATATGACTCACTCATTGACCATGCCAGTATGGCTGCCTGAGACATACCTCCCTGGACTACATGATAGGGAACATAGAATGGATCTCTCAGCATGTGGCACAGGCCAGTATGAGCCTGATGTTGGTTGCCAACATACCCTCACCAGGTATTCTACCACTATATGTGGGAAGGGTGTTGTATGTCTACATTATGCTCAGTCTCCACTGTCATTCATAGGGTATCCACTGGCTGTCAATGTGTGCTTACATGCTAGGGAAGCCACAATGATGTGCAAGGGTAATCTTGCACGTGACACCCATGGCCCGATGTATAATGGCAAAGCTCCTTGGTACACACATACTGCCTTATGCTGCAGGACATGGTTTACATAGCCACCTCTGTGGGTATCACACAGCTTAGGACACTAACGGTGCTGCTACACAACAACAGCAGTGTACACCGGAAGATGCACCAGACACTGCCCTCAGCACGGTGAACTGCAATGTCTGTGCAGTACCAGATTCATGATTCATGGCTCACAGGTGTTACCCATCACTGACAGGTTATGCCCCATACCATGCCTGTCATCCCCTACACATGTAACACACATGGATAGGGGGGTGGTATCCCAAGGTACCACAGATACACACACCTCCAGGTTGTTGGCACAGCACAAAGCATCAGGGCCTAATCATGTGCAGCTAACAGTGTGTCGGACTGCCATCTGGTTTATAGCCTGGCACACACAACCCTCCCATACACAGGAAGACCACCTATCCTCCATAACAACACTGGCAGTATGACAGTCTCAAGAACTGTGTTTATATGGCTGGACTGCATCCAACCAAACATTGTGTGTGAGCATTACTGTAGCTACAACACACTAGTTGAAGGGTTCACAGCATGTGGTCACTGAATTGCAGTGGAATGACATGTTACCACTACCACAACAGGTGGGAACATGCAGCACCTGTACATCGACTACATGTACACTATATGGGCCAGACCAGATGTGTATCCCCTGCTGTAGGTATTTCACCATATACACCCACACTGTATAGAGACATACGACGTGCGGACCCTGCACAGTAAGACACAGTCATATTGGTATACATTGCAAATACCATTTATCCACTCGAGGCATGTGTCAGACATGGTAACTACTGCAGGTCACACGTATTTATGTGTATGTGTCACACACATACATCATGTGTGCAATGCCATTGCTGGTTTAGGCTATGGCATGCATTGTTATGTACAAAGACCCACACAAGGTCATACTGTGTGACACAACCACACGTGGCAGTTGTGGGTTACCAAAGCATACCTATCTGTACTCTGACAATGGTAATAGACACAGTAGCAGAGCGCACTATTGGCATTACTAGCCAACTAGCCCTGTTTGGCTGTGCTGATAGTGTGGTGACATCCCCTGTGTTTACTGGGGGAGTATGCAGCATCTGGTGTATTGTAGTATTTGCCAAAAGGATCTGTTCTCTCACACTTGCATTTACACACACCCTACTACCCCCACACACACGCACATTTGCCATTTGCAGGATTCATTCCCCTAACTAAGTCATGACACGTGAGAGAGACGCATTAGCAAAGCGCACTATTCGGTTTACTAGATAGTTCCTCTTCTCTGGCTGTACTTATAGGGTGCTGACAACATTAGTATTTTGAAAGGGTAATGTGCATCAGGTAGTGTGATCTCCTGATTGCCAAAACTAACATGTTTTTCATACGGAAATGCACACACACAAACTTCCCACATCCAAACACACACACATGCCATTTACAGGTTTCAAACTCCTACCTAACTACATTATGATACTCAGGAGAGACGCATTAGCAAAGTGCGCTATTCACATTACTGGGAGGCTTCCCTTCTCCTGCTGTACTTATAGGGTGCTGACATCATCTGTGTTTAGAAAGGGGAGTGTGCATCCTGTAGTGTGTTCTCCCAGTTGCCAAAAGGGACATTTCCCTCACACATAATTGCACACACACTAACCCCCCTCATCCAAACACACATACTTGCCATTTGCAGGATTCAAACCACTACCTAACTATGTTATGACACTCGAGACGGACGCATTAGCAGAGCACGCTATTCGCATTACTGGGAGGTTTCCCTTCTCCTGCTGTACTTATAGGGTGCTGACATCATCAGTGTTTAGAAAGGGGAATGTGCATTCTGTAGTGTGTTTTCCCAGTTGCCAAAAGGGACATTTCCCTCTCACACACACAAACCCCACTCACCCACACACACTGAGCATTTGCAGGATTCGAACCCCTACCTAACTATATTATGACACTTGAGGGAGATGCATTAGCAGAGCGCACTATCCGAATTACTGGGCATCTGTTCTGCACCTGTAGTATTTATAGGGTGCTGATATCTTTATTTCTACAGAGGTATGTAGATGTACTAGTACCTATCAGGTGGGGGATAGCATATATATGCATTTGCAGCCACCTACGTCAGGGTCAGATATGCACATCGCACTGGCAGGTTATGTTCTATACCATGCTTTGGGACCACAGGACCTGTAACACACAACACAACCAGTCCAGAACACCACACCCACATCCAGGACACACACTTAGCTTCCCTGGGAACAGTGCCAGGATATGCAGGTATTCACATACACCATTCCAGTTGTTAACATCAGGTACAGGCATATTGTGTGTGAGAACTACTCAGGCCTCTACCACTTTACCCTACAGCCACTACAATTTGTGGGTCCATGTGCTATGGCAGAACCACACACCACAGCCACATGGTTGAATACATATTGCACCTGTCCATCTGCAACATGGGTACTCACTGTTCCACACCAGAGGTAGACCACCATTGTTGATATCTGACCATACCCACCTTTCCCTGGACATCCATATCTCATCTCCACCTCAGGCAAGGTTGTCACTGCACACAAACTGTGTTTAGCACAAGCAGACTCTACACTTGTGTAGACTGGGGTGGATGACTTCAGAGGACCCATGCTGGAGGACTATACTGGCCACTCAGCATAATCCTTGACAATTGCATTCTATGAGCATGTGTACAGTTTGCATTGGTCATGCTATCCCACATATACCCATGACTGCTCCACAACAAGACACCTGTCAGCTGTACACCAGCCATATATGCGCCGTTCAACAGACAGAGTGACCTAATGCATTGCAGAGCTGTAACCCACAGAGGGAGGACATCTGTGGACAGTTCCGGCACGGCACTTCATTCACACATACTCATTACAACACAGTGTTGACAGTGGAATTGTCCAGAGAATGCAGATAGGGCTCCTCTCAGTCTGCTATTGATGGACACCTACTGTCAGAGATCCTCAGCAACCCTCTCACAGCACACACCGACAACATGGCTGTGGCTTAGCACATTCAATCCCTGAGACCTCCACGGTGCCCCTGCTTGACAGAGGCACAGGTCACTAGCCTCACATGTTGCCTTCTGTGACCTACTTTACAGTGGCACAGTAGCCTACTATCCTGGGGATGCAGATGCCAAGCACACTCTGGCTGAGATGTCATTCCCTGGGGCAAGAAGCCTAGTATTGACCTCTACACCCATATGTTCAATTGTCGGATGCACAATATTTGTTGTGCTGTTCTACTGTTTGCAGGTCTTTATTGCCATAGCATTCCCTGTTCTTATGACCAACTTGTGTATCTGTGGAAGATGTTTGCATATGACGGCGATCCACTATATCACTTATGTCTCTGTAGTCATTTACTGTGTGCACTGGGCTGATTGCTGTGTTGTGGTTGGTTCCTGGACTGACACGTACAAATACCAGATATGTGTGGCCAACTGTTAAACGGAGATATGGCCTAAGTGTGTGAGCATGCCCAGTTCAGCCTTTCCATGGCATGTTGTCTGACATATGCCTCATTTATCAAAGTGTGCGAGCATGCCCAGTGTGAGCTTTCCATATGTTGCACTCTGAAGTCCACCACATATTTGGGTGAGTGTGAACTTCGACAATATCGCACGTTTATGATTGTGTGTTGTGTGTCATGTTGTGTACTAACTGGCCAACTGCTTCATGTCTGCCACAACAGGGATTATACTGTGCCTGCAGGGATTGCATGGGATACTTTGCAGACAGTTCTCAACATACTTTCATAATGACCTAACACTGTAGTACCGTATAGTGTACTGGTTCGGTACTTTCACTGTGGTGGACAGTATCCTGGGCTTTAGTCCTATGACTGCTTGACATCTTCATAGTGAGCACAACAGACTGTGTAGGGGCCAGTTGTGCACATATGACCATGTTGCAATATGTTCAGATATGGACTACCTACACCAGGCTCGTCCAACATTGCTAGTGTATTCCACAACATGGGTGGACATTGGCAAACACTAGCGATGTTCCCTAGGCCATTTCTGATGCTAGTCACAGGGTGTGTTTGTCCTTCGACACACATTGTAACTGGAGTTTGCCATTACATATGTCATGGTTAGTATACTGTGCCTCCGTCTACCTCTGACATAACAGTGATACCCAGGGTAGCCTACCATCTCCCATACACTCATCAGGATCCCTCTTGAGGGGTGTCGATATGCGGCTCTCTGGCTGACCTGTACCATGAGTTTACTGAAGTGTGGGGGTGCCTTCTGTGTTATGGATCATTCTGTACAGCTTGTCCTATGTATGTCAGTGCTGGGGTTCAGGTCTCTCATGTGCATAGCTCACTGCCATTCAGATTGTACAAGGTGCAACATGTTCATTCATTCCAGGTTGGACATGGCTTCATACATCAGGCACAGCTTTCCTGTAGCTGGGAAGGATGGCGGTGTGTGGGGCTGCAGTTTGGTTACTCAGGCAACACATGGCATCTGCTCATGCTCTTTGCTACCCCTGGTGGGGTACTGTTGTGGACTTTACAGTTGATGGAGGTGTCTGCTGTGGTATATCCCACAGGGGCTATTGTAGTCAGTTGTGACGCTGATGGAGGATGGCTGCAGAGCCACAGTGAGTTCCCCTTATCTACATCTGCCAACCTTCATGTTTGGGTGGGTATATGGTACATGTTTCTGCGAACACTACAGCCACATGTTTGTCCAGTGCAGGATATTTATCACCTTTTGTACCCAGGTCTCACATTACATGTTAGGTACCTCATGGGTTAACACCGGTGTGGTAATTTGTGGGCACTTACTGTATATCCACGGTGGTTGTCTATATACAGTTCTGCAATTAGCTTGCTGACATGGCTATGGCTACAGTTGTCTGTTTGTAGTTGGCCCTTTTGTGGGTTGCTTGTGTCAGCTGTGGGTCAGATATGGTGGGCTGTTTGTACTCCTCTGCATACATGCTCAGTCACAGTCCTTCCATGTTGGCCTATACCTGTGGGACATGTATACAGAACGGGGGTGGGGGGGCCAAGACCAGGCCTTGTGGGATGTCACTCATATCCGCTTTGTAGTCTGACATGGATGCGGCATGTCTGACCATGTCAGTTCTGTCCTTGGTCTGCTTTGCAACCCCTCTACTGACATAGGGGTGTATATTTAAGCTGGTGAACATATCCATACTGAACTCGTACGGTATTGTCTAGAAGCGTGTGCACGGTCCAGCTACACTGTGTGGACCACATTGCCCTCATCAATGACCTTAATGACGGCTTCAAATGGGTCAGACATGTTTAGGGTCCAGTTCTGCAGTTACAACAGCCACAGTGTGTAGGGTCCAGTATCAGTAGGTCCACAATAGCCTTCTGTCTGCGGTACATACTGATCCTTTCCGTAGCTGTGCAGAACAAGCTTGTCAGGATCCTGGGGTGGTAGTTTGGAGTATCCATTCAGGCAACACCTTTGTTGTGATGGACCACTGTTGTTGTACACTGCTCTTTGGGTACATATCATGTGGTAAGGCTGACATTGGGCAGTAGTGTGATTTGGCATTCCATTATTCTTGGAGTCCATGTTGGCCTCAGCACAGGACACCATCACATACCTTTGCTGCTGTGTGTTCTGCTTTGCAGATGATGGCTGTTACCTCAGCATCTGCAATGTCAGGGGACCATCTGCTGGGATAGGTATTTTGCACTCGGGGGGGGTGGGTGTTTGCACTACACCTGACAGGTTGTATGTTAGCAATATGTGTGTGTGATTGGTATGTTGTTTGTAATATCTGTGTGATTCGGAGCATATCTGTGGATGCCCAACATGGTTCCTACCATCAGTTGGGTAAGCCTTGTGATTATCCTTAGTGCCCTGTACATTTTGTATCTTCATAGGTTCATGGGTTCATAGTAGGCTAGACACCCTAGGCCATTAGTAAGCCTAGCTAGAGTGTGTGTGTCTTTCGCCACCCCTTGCTATGTTCAATTATGGCCATTTATGAGGTTCTTCACTGTGCCTCTGTCTGGTCGTGACACAGTGGGGACCCCCAGTATACATGTACGGTCATCCATCCACTTGGCAATATTCCTGTTGAGGGGTGTCAGTGAGGGGCTCTGCCTACCATGGATTGGGATCCTGTTTCTGGGTGTGGGGAGCCTATGGGTTATGTATCTGTCCCTCCAGCACATCTTATTTCATTATGTGTTGAGGTTGACATCTGTGACTCTCACAGCTCCAATGGCTTTGATTTCCTGTGGTGTAACATGTCCATTACTCCTGTGTTGGACATGGCCTTGTACAACAGACATACAATGCCTCTGTGTAGGCAGTGTGTGACTGCAGTCAGCTGGGGTGTCTACAGCCAGGCAGCATATGACATATATTTCACACCCTTTATCCTGTTGGTGGGGTAACTATGAGGTCTTCCGAACCGCTGCAGGTGTCACGTATAATACATCCCATATGAGTCATTGTACTAGATTATGGGTCTGATAAGGGAACAGTACAGCGGCACAGTGACCTCTGTTGATGTTGATGTGAATCCTTTCACGATACGGTGTCCAGTATCAACAGTCTTCATAGCCACATTGGCATTGTGGGTGTCACATGACAGATTAATGTCGACCTGTGTCCCTAGGTCCCTGATTACTCCTTGCATACATAATGGTTTGACACCTATGTGGTACTTTGTGTGTACCTTGTCTGGTATTTGGTGGGACATTCATACTGTCCAGTGTCTTCGGATGTCTGTGTGGAGTTCTTGTGTGTGAGAGTGTGGTCTGTCGCATGCTACAGACTGTACAGCAGTTTTGACTACAGTTATGTGCACATGGGTGGTGTCCGCTGCTTTGGGCATTGTCAGTTACCTGGCAATATGGGTGTCTGTGCTGCATATGGATACTCCCCCTCCTTTGATGTTTTGGTGCAGGTGTTGGGGCCATAACACATGATATGTGGTATAACCTAGTAGTGCTGGTGTGCTATCACTAGGCTTGCAGCAGGCTTCTGTCACTGGACAGACATCAATGTTCTCCATAATGGGAAGTGCCTCAGGGGCATGCATATTGCAGTTTACACATCTGGCATTGGTCCGCATTACCCTTATGTTTCCTACCACTTTTGTTTTCTAGGGTGGTGGGTAGTCTTTTTGGCCTTGCCTACATACGGCTCTATGGAGGTGGCAAAGGCCTTATCCAGTATCCAGACGCACACAGGTAACAGCTGACAGCCATCCCTGTAACAGCAGCATGGCTTGTCATGCTTGACATCTGAAGCAGACACACATTAGACCCTCTTGGACTGACAGCTGTAACTGTGCCAGCTGTTAAACATGAGCATTCTGTGTTTGTACTGTGGCATCATTCTTGGTGAGGGTTGGATGCTGCACACAGCCAGTGTCATCCCGCCCTGGGGTACATACTCAGAGGGACCATCCATGTCTCTTTTGATGTTGACCAGGGAGGTACATCTCAGGTAATTCACACCAGCATGGACATTGAGTGCATCATATTTCTGCTTGCTTTGGGGTGACCTGAGTACTTGTGTTATGTTGCATTTTGTGGCAGCCTACAAGCAGCTTACTCTACCCTTTCCCTTGTTCAGTCTGGTGAGTGGGACAGCTGTGTGTCTGCCTCTACAGACACCTATTACGACTGTATCAGGCATGTTGTTTCTCCTTCTGACCTGTGACTGTTTGGCACACCAGCTTTGCGTACTATTCGTTGCATGTGCTATGTTTGAAGGTTGTGGTTGCTTGTGATCTACTTAGGAGGCTTCTGTTGGTGTGATGTGTTTGTAATTAAGGCCTCCGGGAATATTTGTCTGTGTTTATGTGTTTGGTTTACAGTTGTGGTAGGTCTATGTGGGACTGGGTTTGTGGTGTATGTGGTTACCTTCTCCTCCTGACTAGTGTTGACAGTGCTTAGTTGTTGGAGCTCAACCTCTGGTTTGGATACATGGATGCATCTATCACATATATTTGTATTTACTGGGGGGTATTGTGGTTGTCTTTGTACTTGGTACTGGTGTCACATTGCCTCTGGATTCACAGATTATACTTATTGTGGTTGGACTTAGTGGATTGTATGTGTGGACATATGTTGTTGCCATACTACTGGTCAGTGATTACTTCCCTTTTTATGTTTGCTCTATCATGTGATAGCTTCCTCATTCTCTTGCATGGTTTGGTAATGGCTGGAGGCCAGCATGCCAGATGCCTGCTTGTATGGCATTGTGTGTTGTTGTTATTTGTGATTGCATACTCCAAGCATTCCTGGCTGTGTTCATGGAATGCCTGTATAACATGTTCTGTGGTGTGTCCCATATTCTGCACTTGCACAAGGCCTTTTGTGGATTCAACATCGGTTTAGAGGGCTGCAACCTATACTTTACACATGTTTTTCACTGTGGTATTCTGGCCAGGGACTGGGGTCAGGATGTGTATATCCAGTGTGATTACTCTATGGTCTGGTCTTACCAGTGAGGGGTACACTTCTCATCTTGCCATCCAGTACAAATGTTGCTGATTATCACATCCAGTATGCTTACCCCTCTTGTGGGAGTAGTACATTGTTTCTGGGCATTTTGGTTTATGGAATCTGGGTAATTTTCTACTACTGTGTTGGTGCTAGTACAATGCTACCGGTGTATGTCTGGGTATTTTCAGTCAAGCAATATAATGTGGTTTGGGGGGCTTGATATATTCATGTATTCCGACATAGGCCAGGTGCTGTTCCTGGTATTAGGACAGTAGTCTGCAGCAGGCTATATACTGCGAGGCAGTTTTAGCCATTGGTATTTGACCATGGCTATTCCATGCTGCTTCTTGTTGTGGTACCAACATGGGCGTGTGGTTATCCTTGCCATTTCTTGCTAGTCACCCTCCTTTTGTAGCTTGTTCCATGTTTTGCGGCTGTACAGCACAGTATGAGGTGTGACCTGGTAGTATTAGGGTGCTGACGTGAGCCTTGCCCAGTTCTCTATTACAGGACTGGTATCTACATTCTCCATACTGTTTGTGTTTACACTGCACACATCTTGCTGTTTATACATCTGTCATTGGGTAGCATTACATCTAGGTTCCTATCCCTTGTAGAACCTATGAAGGTGGGTTTGCGTTTTGAGACTTACCTATTCAGGGCATGCTGTGGGTACTGACAGCCTTTGCCGGTATCCATGGGGCATGGCATGATAGGTGCACGCCACCCCTAGCAGGTGGTGCATCATGTCAAGCTCCGCATATCTTCCCAGCCTGAAACACATTGGCTCCCCTTTGACTGACTGCATTACTTCAGCCAGTTATTGCACTTGATCATCCCATCGTCATTTTGTGGCTTCATGCTTGGTGAGGGTGGATGTTAGTCAGGATGCTCAGCTGTGCATATAGTACATGGTGTTACATTACTTAACACATAGCATTCATGCCTCAGGTGGTGCTGCAGGGCTGCCTCTGTCGGATGTGCATATTACACTTCCCTGTACATGTTTGTGAGCAGGTCATGTCATTTTAGGCATCCATGTTATTATTTGAGTGAGTCAGAGGGGGTATCATTCCCAGGGTTCCTACTGAGCCAGTGTATGTGCTATGCGTTGCCTCTTTGCCAAGGCCAGGGCATACTGGGCACGCCTCCTTCTGCCTACTGGGGCAGGCTCAGGTTGTTCCTCCTCCGAGTCACGCTCTGCCTGTGATGGCCTTGGCAATGGTGGGGGGCTATTTGGCCCAGCCCTATGCTGGTCCTGCTGCAGCTGTTTTCGCAAGATCATATTATGTAGCATAGCACATACCATGACAATTGGGGTACATGTAGTTGGTGTGTACTGCAAGGCTCCACCAGATGTGTCCAGACACCAGAACCGTGACTTGAGCAGCCCAAACACACGCTCTATTACATTACGTGTTTGTGCGTGTGCCTCATTATGGCGTTCCTGTTCAGGTGTGTGTGCGTTTCTGATGGGTGTCATCAGCCCCGGCTCCAGTGCATAACCTGCATCCCCCACTAGGTGTCCGTGTGGGATGTCCCCATTGGCAAATGTCTGGTACAGCTGCGTCAAATGCCAGATGTGGGAATCGTGATAACTCCCAGGGCAGCCAGCACACACATTCATTATTATGCCCTGGGCATCACACATGACCTGGCAGTTGATGGAGGGGAAGCCCTTGCGGTTAATGTAGGCCCTACCCCGCTCACCGGCTGGTGCTTTGATGCGTATGTGCGTGCAGTCTATTGCACCCAGTACCTCAGGGTATTCTGCTATTTGCTGAAAGAGACGCATATTGCTGGCCAATACCTCACGGGCATTGGGGAAATATACATGATCACCGACATGTGCTGACATGGCATCCAGGAACTGGTGCAGTACCCTGGAGGCTGATGCCTGTGATATCCCCATCATATCGCCAGTTGGTCTCTGGAAGGTACCTGTTGCTAGTATTCTTAGGCCAACACATACCTTGGTTTCCACTGGGATGGGTTCCCCTCTGTTGGTTCTGTGTGTGAGGCGTGGCCTGCACAGCTCAACAATTTGCTGCAGGAGCTCTCTGTCCACTCTATAGCGCTCTACTATCTCCAGCTCATGTAACCCATGGTAGGTGACCCTGGGCCTGTACACTCTTCTCCATCTCCTCACTGTGGGTTGTCTGGCACCATCTACATTGTCACCACCCTCAGCAAGTTGCCTATGTCTCATTATGACAGCTATGGCAGCCCCTAACATTTCTGCTCTGAGTTCAGCTTTTTCAGTTTTCACTTCTATTAGCTTACTCCTGTCTTGCAGTGTCTCTTAAGGGAAATATCCTGCACTACTGTTTGCAGAGTTTTAAGTCCTGGGCTGGGCTACTATTCTGCCTGTGTAATTGCCTGCTTCTAATTGTTTACACCTGCTAGCTTCAGCAGTTATCCCTGCTAGCTTCCTATTAATTCTGTTGCTTCCTTTTTCCTCTCTGTTTCCTCAGGGGGGAGCAACGTGCATACTATCTGAAACACGCTCACAGTGGCTTATACACACGCACACGTGCTTACACGGTTCAGAATCTACTTATTCGGGTTAAAACCCGTGTACACCCGCGCAAACACTGTTACACGTCTGCCAACAGCCTCGAACATACTCAGCCCGCCCTACACGCACGCATAACCGCGCAAACAGTGTTAAACATCTCCCAACATGCTCCCACATGCTCAGACTGCCTTACACGCGTGCACACTGCCCTACTCGCGCTTCATGGCGTGCACACGTGCGCATGCACGCCCAGCAAGAAACTTTGGTGTAAGTAACAGTGTACACCTTCCATTTCTTGACTTTCCATGACTTATCTAGTGGCACACCTCTTTCCATAATCTGTGCCTGTCATCTGTCATGTTACACTGGCCTCCAATGAACTGAATTTCTTTCTACCATTCCCCCCTGTGATGTCACCTATCTCCTACTCTATTCCTCCCCCTTATGTATCTCTTACACTACTCAGACTGTGCTCATTTGCTATGTGACTGTGAGAGTCAGTATCCGAACCCTCATTTACATGAGATTGCCTACTAATGCTTAGTTACATGTCTTAGACTCAGCTTCCCCCCTTAGCAACCACTACACGGTGGCCATGTTGGTTTTGGTCTGCTGGTCCCTGCATTGTCATTCCATGTATTGAATGAAACCCACATTTGTGGGTTTATAACCTTCTTTTTTATGTTTTATACAGTGCAGCCCGTTTGCGCGGGGTTGCGCTGGGTTTAAACATCTCCGAAAAAAAAAAATTATAATTTTATTATTTTGGCATCGGGTTGTATTGCCAATGGCCACATATTTGGCCATTGGCATGCTGCCTGAGTCATATGCAACCTTTTTTTGGAGCTGACATGGCTCCATTGTGGAATTTGCAGAAATGTACTCAGTTGTCAACTGAGTACATTTCTGCAGCTAAAACGTCTCCTACACGGACTGGTTTCTGCTTCGTGGATTGCTAATATACCTCATTTGCATACCTTTCAGATGCAAGTGAGGTATTTAGCATGTCCACGCCTAGTCCGTGTAAGAGACGTTTAGCTGGTCTCTTACACGGAGCTTAGGGTTGTTCCTGGATCGCGAGGCTTGCATGGAGTGTTGCACATCTCTTACACTCCGTGCAAGCCTTCGTGAATCCTATGTCTATAGTTGTTTTGGGTGAGTCAGAGTGTTTTGCATTTTGGTACATGTAAGTGTTTTATGTGTGCATTATGGACACTAGTTATGTGTGAGTAGCATCCATATGATGGGTTTAGGAGAGATCACTAGGACTGTTGAAATACTGTGGATGCGCATTATCTGTTGATGAAGTATGAAGAGTATTAATAAACATTTAATGATGTACCAAGAATATAGACACAAAAAATCACCATAGTGTAGCATATAGAGGATTATGATTGGGCCTTCAATTGTAACCTCTTTATTATGTGGTTATCACATGGATGCCAAGAAATTCACTTTGAGTGTGAAGGTTGAGATGTGAATCTTGCCATTCACGTCTAGAACAGTTGCGATCAGAGATCCTATCATAATTCTTCATAGTGCATGGAAATTTGTCTGTTCCATGTACTAATTACACAAAATTAAATTAAAAGAAATAAAGTGTTGTGCCATGTTTGAAAGCCAGTAAAGTAGTTGGGAAGCACTTTGCCTTTACATATTCTCTTTATAAGGGAAGCAGATGGTTCCCAAATACATTTTTAGAGGTTGTAATGTTGTAGACAGCAAATTAACCTGTTTCATGTTCTGCTGCTGTTATTTAGTGACCATCACTGTGAGATCTTAGTGGCTAGAGCAAACACAACTTAACTGTATGTAGAGGGTGCTTAACTATACTGTTAAGCACCCTTTTAAGCATTCTTAAGCTCTGTCTCACAATGAAACAAGGGTGTCTTGAAACCAATATTTCAGCATAATCACTGTCTCTATGTTTTTAATGTTCCCTTCACATAGATATATCATTAACATAAGTATATAGCTGTATGTATATATACATATTATATATATATATATATATATATATATATATATATATATATATATATATATATATATATATATAGTCTACTCTACTTAAAATTAAGAAAAACAACTTACCTGAAGATGAAATCACAGAGACAAGATGTCCAAAACCTGATTTTATAGAATGACTGTATTGCCGACACATTTCTCTGGGTAAGTATCCATTTGGCCAACATTAGGAGATTTTCACTGTCCCCACTGTAGTGCAATATCGGTACTGGCATATATAGTGAGGGGGTTTAAGGGGTGCAGCCCTGCACATTAGTGGGGGTGTGGTGCATAGCCCCACCACCTGGGTGGGCTAGAGATAGTCCAGTGTGTTTCTTCTTGAAATGTTGGTTGACTGTATACTTACCCTGAGAAAAGTTTTGGCAATATGCTTGTTTGTTAAAATCAGGTTTTGGACATCTCGTCTCTGTGATTTCTTTTCAGCTAAGTGGACTTTTGTTAGTTTGAAGTAGACCCATATATATATATATATATATATATATATATATATATATATATATATGTAAATGTGTGTGTGTGTATATATATATATATATATATATATATATATATGTGTGTGTGTGTGTGTGTGTGTGTGTGTGCGTGTGTGTGTGTGTTTGTGTGTGTTGTATGTATTATATGTACTATATTTATACATAACTGTCGTTACATTTTTCTTATTTCGGTATCCAAAACAAGAAATGATTCTTGACAATAAGAAATTAATTCTTAGCAAGTCATATACCTCTGATTTTAGATTTTCATATTATTTTAGCATTTCCATATATTCATTGCTTTGAACTTTAAATTAATCTTGGTTGGATTGTTAATGTTGCATCACTTCAAAACTTGATTCCCTTAATTGAAATCTGAAACACTGCAAACAAAATGTTCTGATTACAGTAGTATTGCTAGACACAACAACATTATAACATTTTTATAAACTTTTAATATTCTAAAACCACTGTGGACAGAACATGTCTAAGTGTCAGTGACATGCTCTCTCCTGAGTCCTAAACTTGAATAAATGGATGCTTCCATACCATTTAAGCTCATTACATTTCTGACATTATTTTATGACAGCAACATTTCTATAATTTCTTTTTTCACAAGCCTCCTTTTGGCAACTTTCATATTTTGCAATGTAATCTTAATTTTAGTGCCTCGTCTTCAGAACTGGCCCTACTTTCCTACTGTGCTCTCTCTGCCATGTATACTGTTCCAATGTCTATCAAATGACCCACCCCCCAAATTCCTCTGTACTTCGTTTCCAAGCTATCCAGATGTTTCATCACTACAAATGACAATTTAACCATCAGAAGTTTCCTGAGCTGATTTTGTATAACCATAAAGTTACATAAATCCTTCTGTTGTTTTTTTTGTATACTCTGCTGCAAGCACTCTATAGTTTGCACAGAAGATGCTAGCAGAGAGCTGCCTCAGTAGTTTAGGGGTTGGTACAAATTAATCTAGAAATGTCAATGGCCATCAGTTGGTTATAACCCAGATTAGAAGTAATGGTGACTTTTTAATTACCCATTTATTTAACTCCACTGACATTTAATCGGCAGCAAGCAGTTTCTTCTTTTTACATTGCAGGTGCATTATCCATGCTATCCTTAAAAGTATTTTCCTCTTGTTTTCTTATACCGAGTTAACTTATGTGAATATTTAACAAAACAAAAATGAGACATGCTATCATAGGATCATAGGAGGTTACTAGGCAAATGACCCTAGGGCCCTTTCAAGCCTAGCCAAGTTTTACTCTTATTTCCACGATCAGCACCTGTCACCTCTGTCCAAAAGGGACATAGGTGGAACCCCCTGGGGTGAACTTATGGTTAACCATCCAATCATCCAGATTGCGTTTGAAGAGGGGCAATGAGGTGCTCTGCTTGATATGAGGTGTGAGTCTGTTCTGTAGGTGTGGTAACCTCTGGGAGACAAATCTGTACCTCCAGCAGCTTCTATTAATGTCACATACCAGGTTAAGGGCATTAGAGTGAGTAACACATGTACCATTTCACTTATGGATATGCAGTATTTCCATTACAGCAGGGTAAAAGATTGCCTTATATGCAAGGCAGATATCACCCGTGAGTAGTCTGTATGAAACAGAATAAAATGACAGTAATTTCAGATGATCCTCATAGATGCTGACGACCTTGAATTTTCCTTGTGAGGAACTTCTGTGGTCTTTCCAATTGCTGCAGGTGCTTGGAAAGGTACATACCAAAAGTGACATTGTACTCAATTATTGGCCTGATGAGGGAGGAGTACAAGGACGTGATAGGATCAAAGGATCATAGGAAGTTACTAGGTTATTGGCCCTGAGGCCCTTGCAAGCCTAGCCAAGAATTTAGCCCATGTTCCAACAAGTCAGCGCCCTATGCCACTGTCCAGCAGAGGCACAGGTGGAATTCCAAGGGTACATTTTCTGTTCCCCATCCAGTCATCCAGGTTGTGCTTAAAAAGGGTTAATGAGGTACTCTGCTTGATGTGGAGAGGGAGTTTATTTCACAAGAGGGTGATTCTCTAGGGCACAAATCTTTCAAGCCAACAAGTCCTATTGATGTCACAGACAAGGTTGAGGTTGTGCTTGTGAGTTACTTGAGTGGAGCTTGACTTGCAGATATGCAGCAGTCCCATCAAGGTGGGGTCTGAGATTAATTTGTATGCCAGACAGAAGTCACCTCTGATGAGTCTTTAGGAGACTGAGTAGAGGGACGGGGCCTTTAGCCATTCTGTGTAGGGTAGATGTTTAAGGCCCTGGATTCTTTTGATGAGGAACCTCTGTAGTGTCTCCAGCTGCTGCATGTGTTTTGCGAGGTACATGCTGAGGGGCATTGTACTCAATAGTGGGTCTTATAAGGGAAGAATACAGGGATGTTATGACCACCTTGTCCCTGGATGAGATACCCTTACTAATGAGGTGGGCCATGTAGAAAATGGAGGCAATATGGTGATCAAAAGTCAGTTTGGTATCAACCTGGGTGCCCAAGTCCCTCATGACTGATTGCGTGCTTAGGACCTTATTACCAATGTGATAATTTGTGTGGACATCACTCTCCCCAAAGGGAATGATGATGCATCTTTTGGTATTCAGTTTGAGGTCATGTTTCTGGCAACAGTCATTTGTTTGGATGAGACCCTCTTGGAGGATGTCTGCATCACTAGGGGAATTGATGACAGCACCCAGCTTGCAGTCAACTGTAAACTTGGTCAGCATAGCCCACTGGTTTTGGCCTGCACCTCAGCAAAGTATATCCCAAACAGCAGAGGCCCAAAGACTGATCCCTGTGGTACACCAGTCATTACGGGTGTACTGCTTGAGGAGGCTTCCAATATTTTGACTAGGTGGGTGCTGTCAGTGATCCAGTTTGCTACCCATCTGGTAACATATGGATTGATGCCTAGTTGAGAGAGTTATCTACTATACCTGGGTGGGAAATAGTATTGAAGGCTTTGGCCAGGTCAAGGTTGGTAGTGTGCACCAACTTCCCCTTCTCCATGGCCTTGGTGATTGTCTCAAAGAAGTCGACCAAATTTAACAGGTGTAACCTCCCCTTGACAAAACCAAACTGTGTGGGATCGAGTGTCTGGATGTTGCCTATGTCCTTGTTAATGAAGTCCATGATAATCCACTACATGGCCTTGCAGATCAGGCTAGTTAAGCTAATGGGTCTATAATTTCCTGGATCTGTGGACACCCAACTTTTGTGCAAAGGGATGACAGTGGCTGTCCTTCACTCAGCTGGGATGAAGCCGGTACTCAGACTTTAGTCGAATAGGGTGCCTAATGGTGCTACAAGTTTCTGCCTGATGTCATGTAGAAAGCAGCCAGGAATGTTATCGGGTTCAATGGAGGCTGTAATTTTTACCTTTGAGAGGGCAGTGATGATTTGCTCCCTAGAGATAAAGGGAGGGGGGCAGGTACTGGGGATGTCCCGTTTTACTGATGTGGGGGGACAGAGCAGTGAAGTTTTCACTGAACCTGTCAGCCAGCAAGTTTGCTATATCTACAGCATTTGTGTATGTGGTCCCCTTGACCAACAGTTCTGAGCAGATCTGGGTGCATCCCTTGAGATTGCAGACATATGTGAATAAGGCCTTATGATTGTCTTTAGTAGATGTGGTCAGTTTGGACTCGAAGTTTGCTTTGGAGGAGTTCACAAGTGCTCTTATTTGCTTGCTCCAGCTAAGGAGAAATTGCTTCCAATTAGGCACCTGCTCCTTCTTGGTCCTGGACAGCAATTTTTTTCCTTTTATTATAGAGTTTATTTATTGCAGATGTCCACCAGACAGGGTTACTCTTCCTTGAGGAGGATAATTTTGTTCTGTTGGGTATTCCTGATTCCATGCAGCTATATAAATGCTAATATAGTACTTTGGTGTAGGTTTGGACATATGTGCCAGTTCCTATGATGGGGGGCGGGAGGTGAGAAGCTGTTTATACCTTCCCGCAGTAGGTTGTAATTAGCTTTGGAGAAGTCTTTTTGTTTGACCCTAGCTGGGGGGTTGGGGGAGATGGTGACTTTGAAAGTGACCGCTTTGGGGTTGGATCTTACCAGGGAGGATGAAACTGTAGGGATGCTGCAGTGGTTACTCATGTTGGTTAATACTAACTCCAAGATATTATCACCTCTTGTGGGGGTGTCGATCAACTGGTCCAAGGCATTTGCATTGATGAAACCACGGAATCCATGAGCATTTGTGTTTTGGCATGAGTATTTCTTCCAGTCTGTGGTTGGATAGTTAAAGTCACCCAGGATCATGGTAAAGGGTTGAATCTTGATAGATTTAAAGAGGTCCAGATAGGAGGAGTGGGCATCTTGAGTCAAAGCTGGAGGCCTATACATAGCTTCTTGCTAGATTTGCAGAGGTCCAGATAGGTGGAGTGGGTATCTTGAGTCAAAGTTGGAGGCCTAAATCTATCTTCTGTTTATCTGGAGGCATTGCTCTTACTACGAGATAAGCAATATAAAATGCCTTTCTTACCAACCACTATGGAGACATGATGATCAAAGTTAAGGTTGCTGTCAACCTCTGTGTCTAGGTCTCTCACCACTGAGTGCACACTTATGGTATTGTTGTTGTTATGGTAGTTAGCAGGTACATCACTCTTACTGAAAGGGATAATAATAATAATTATTTTTGCATTGAGTTTAAGGTCATGACTTTAACACCAGTCATTTGTTTATGTAAGACCCTCTTGCAGGATGTTGACATCATTTGGAGATTCTATGACCACTCCCAGTTTGCAGTCATCAGCAAACTTTGTCAGCTACCAACCTTTAGTTTTAGCTTGCCCTTCAGAGAAATATATTCTCAACAGTAGAGGTCCCAGGACTGATCCCTGTGGAACACCACTGGTAACAGGTCTGCTGTTGGCAGTGGATTCCCCTATTTTGACTATATGGGTTCTATTTGTGAGCTACTTAGTGACCCATTTAGTGATATACGAGTTGATACCTAGCTGGGTGAGTTTCTCAATTATGCATGAGTGGAGGATAGTGTCAAAAGCCTTGGCTAAGTCTGTGTAGGCTGTGTGCACCGATTTCCCCTCATCACAGGCCTTGGTGGTGTCTCAAAGAAGTCCACCAGGTTTAACAGGCATGATCTCCCTCTGACAAATCCAAATTCAGTAGGGTCAAGTGTTAGCAGGTTACTAATATCTTTGTTGATAAGGTCCATGATGATTTTCTCCATGGCCTTGCAGATAAGGCTAGTCAGGCTAATAGGTCTATAGTTCCTGGGGTCAGCGGAAGCACTACCTTTGTGCAAGGGGATAACTGTGGCCTTTTTTCATTCAGCTGAGATGAAGCCAGTACTTAGACTATGATTGAAAAGAGTACCCAATGGCATTGCTAATTCTTTTTTGAGCCCATGTATGATGCAGCCTGAGAGGTTCTCAGGTCCAATGGATGCTATGTTTTTGACCTTATTGCAGGTGTTCATGACCTTCTCTTTAAAGATACAGGGTAGAGGATGTGGTAGGGATGTCTTGAGGTAACTGTGGTGGGGAAAGGGTAGTAAAGTATTCACAGAACATGTAGGCTAACAGGTTAGCAATGTCCACAGGCTTGGTATTTGTGGTATCATTAACTAACAGTTTGGCACAAATCTGAGCCTCTTCTTTTAGGTTACGGATGTAACTAAAGAATGCCTTATGGTTGTCCTTAGTTGAAGAAGCTGATTTGGATTCATAATTAGCTTTGGAGGACTTCACAACATACCTCTCAACCTCTTAGAGCAAGAAATCTAGACAAAACCTAAAATAATGGGGGGGGGGGGCAAAGACCCAAAAATAATGACTGATTTTAAATATTGCTTTTATAAACTTAGAAAGTTGCTAGAATAACAGGATGCATGTCAATATGCATTTTCTGAAGGATATGAAGTCTGAAACTCAAATGTATGTCATTATTTGGTGACTTCAGTCCTTAGTGATTTTATGATGAACAGACCAAACATATGAGTAAAAAATTTGGACATGCTGCGGAAATCAGGACAAGTGAGAGGTATGCTTCACAAGGAGTCTTATTTGCTTGTTTAATCTGAGGAGGGAGTGTTTCCAGTTTGGGGCTCACTCCCTCTTACACTTTGACAACAATTTCTTCCTCTTACTGTAATGCCTGTTAATGGCAGTTGTCCACCAGTCAGGCTTGCTCTTCCTTGAGGAGCTTGTTTTGGCCCCATCAGGTATGGCTGCTTCAATGCAGCTGTTCAGGTGTTTGTATAAAGCATTTGTGCAGGAACTCAGCATAGCTGCCAGTTCCATCTGAGGGAGGAGGTGCAGTGAAGCTATTTATACCATTCTATAAGAGGTTATAATCTGGTTTGGAGAAGTTTTTTAGTTTAGTTTGTGCTGGGTGGGGGGGGGTTAGGTGTGATAGTAAGTTCAAATGAGACTGATTTGGGGTCAGGTCTCACCAGGGAAGACTTCATAATGGGGGTGGTGCAGTGGTCTCCCATATGGGTAAGCACAAGATCCAGGATGTTGGCACCCCTTATGGGGGAGTCAACTAGCTGGTCCAGGGAATTGAAGTTAATGAAGTCAAGGAACCTTTGGGCAAGTGAGTTTCCAAATGATTAATTTCCCCAGTCAGTGGATGGGTAGTTAAAGTCACCCAAAATCATGGTGTTCAGATGTATCTTGACAGACTTAAGTAGATCCAAATAGGCAGAGTGGGTGTCCTGATTCATGAAGGGGGTCCTGTAGCTGGCAATGACTTAAATAGGTGTCCTACTAACAGTTAATTTCACTTGAAGTATCGGCAGGGAAGCATGCTGTCCATCCAATCTGGAGGTGTATTTCTCTTTTGTGAATATTGATGCAATGCCTCCTTTAGTTTGTGGTCTGAACGTGTGGAAGGAGGTATAGTCCAATATAGCTGGGGTGCTCCCCACTTGAACCAGGTAACCATGACTGCACAAATGCCTATGTCTTCCAAGATGAAGACTGCTTCCAATGAATGCAGTCATACATATCTGACCTCCTAGAATTAGCTGACCAACCACTGACCTAGTATTGAATGCAGGCATACATATCTGACCTCCTAGAATGAACTGACCAACCACTGACCTAGTATTAAGTATTGCATAGATGCTGGATACCTACCAAAAGTAATAATGAATGGACAGTTGAGAAACATCATGCCTTCTCAGCAAGATGCCATTAGAGTTATTGATGGTACAGTGACACGATGCAAGTCCTGAAGGGAGTACGGGCAGGAAAAATAAAGAAGTAGATGGTAGTTCCACACACAACACATACCAAGTACAAGAAGCATAAACAACCAGGACTTGAGGACTTTGCATGAAGGTGCAGTATGAGATTATTGGATGGATAACTCAAATTCACCCATCCAGTTTAGCATCCCATCCCTTATGGATAGACTAAACATGTAAATGTCCCAGCATCTCCTTCTTTGGCCCATGTCTGGGTTACTTGTATGCAAAATATAAAGGCTCAAAACTACCATGGGAATTTAAGACTATGCTTCTTGAGATCCTCACAAATCAATAGCCTAATAAGTACCCATGAACCTATGAAACACTAAATAGATATGGCAAAGTGGAAATTCCTGCATATACTTCTGCAATATGGCATCCTAACTCTTTCAATCCTCTGCCCCAATGAAAAACAGTATGACATCTGTAGTTAAATCAACAATGAACGCAGCAAAATAATTTGGTAAACTTGTGCTCACGTCATGAAAAATCAAATTCCTCTTGATCGTGAAAACAAGTGCAGAACTTGGTTAGGCTAGGGCCTTTAGCCTAGTAATTTCCTATGATCCCATGATCATAACCCATGACAGTAATCTGTTACTACAGTAGTATAAAACTGTAAATTAGTAGATAAATGTGGTTTGGGAAAAAAATTTGTCCAGAGCCACCTTAAGTGGCTAGGTTAATTAGGGGGTAGGGTAGAAAGAGGGAGTATAATGGTGGGGGGAGAGTTTAGAGGGAAGAGGGTTTCTAAAGGAAGAATATAGAGTTTGGGTGGAGTAGTTGTCAGGAAAGGATTAATTTGTAGGGAAGAGGGTTGGGGAGGAAGTGAGGTAGGTGTAGGGTAGAGTTTAAGGCATTTATATGAGAGTAACAGAGTTTGTGGATTAGTTTTAGGCCTAAACTTGCAGAGAAAAGTATTTCATCTAAGATGACATATAGATATTTCAGAGAACAGGTAGGCTTTGGGTTGTAGTGGGAGTGTAGTGGTACTGGGTAAGTGAAATAAAAGTGTTTTTTTCCCCTTCCTTTCCTCAGAATAATTCTTTGGATCTGAAGGGGTATGCTTGGTTTATGGTTTAATTAGGATTAGTGAACTGGTGGTGGAATGAGATTATTTACTGTTTTAAAGATTCCATGAATCCATTTATTAATTCCGGCTGTGCTTGAGGTCATAGAATATCATGACTTAGTTGCTGATTACTAGGGTGTTATAAGTTGTTGTCATTATTGCTTTCCTTGGTGGGTAGTCACTTCCATTGGTGGATCATATGTCAGTGGTGATAATGCAGTAAAGGGACATTTTGTATGCAATCAAATAAGTAAATAGTGTCCACTTTAGGAAGGTTGTAAGCTGCACCAGCAACTGTTGGGCTGTTTCTATAGAACTCTCAGTGATACGGCAGAAGAATATGCTGGGTATCTAGAAGGGCTCCTTGACCACACAGGTGGGTTGTGACTGAGGTCAGAGCCATGAGGGTGGCTGTTTGATCATGTGAACTCCTTTTAGTTCAGTTTAATTAATTGGAGATGCACAGTGTGTCCAACATTGGTGAAGGGGTGCTGATCTCCTTTGCAAAGGTTTCTCAGGCTGTAGTAGCTTTTCGCGGGTGTAAACACAATCACATTTAACAGCCGTTACTTGCACATGCACACAGCATGTGTAATGGTCCAGACCTGGCAACTACAGGATGTGGTTAGGAGAGGGTTGGTATAATGCTTAAGAAGTGTACCTTGAGCTAAGCCAAAAAAAGGCTGGGGTCAATAGCCTAGTAATCAACTATGAAACGATATTTAATTAATATTCATTGAAGAGGTTGGTATAATGGCTAACATTTACCAGGTCTAAGCTGAACTTGAAGACAGATGATACAAGGTTTGATTTAATCAACTATGAAACAATATTTTACAAGCATAAAGTAGAAGAGCAAGCCTTATTATACTGCACAACTGTTTCAATTTATGGAATGGTTTTCGCTACTGGATTGTAGCACATGGTTGGAGGGTTAGTTTAATGCTTATGAGGTTTACCTTGCAAACATAAGGAAAGGGGTACTTTAGATTTAAAAAAAACGAAATGTGTTAACATGTTGAGGCTTAGGTTATGGTGCAGTTTTGATGCTGATCATCCAGAGGAACTGACATGTTAGGTGCAAGCAGGTTTGCCCACATTCCAGAGAGCTCCACTGATACCTCTCTAGACTCAGATGTCTGAAAGTCTGAAATGCTGGAATTCTTCCCAGGCATTATCCATTAGTTAGAACATGTGGACACAAATACAGTTTTAATACTTGGCTAGCAGTCTGAGCTCCACTAAGGGGAATTGGCTCAATTTGAATGGCACATCAAAACAAGTTTTTTTTCGGCTTATAGTCTTTAACCGGGTCTATATTATCTGATCGAAACATGAAAACTGCGAACACCATTTGGGTGACACCAAATGGTTGAAAACGGAAAATGTTGCGTGCGTAAACAGAAATCGCCGTAGGGAAATTCTTCCCTTCACTTCAATATAGTGTGATCTTGGAGTTGGAATATTTAAGTAGGGGGGTGTGGGGGGTGCAGGGGGGCTTGACCCCTGCATAAAACAGTTAGCTAGACATTTAGTTTTGTAGTTTTGTTTTTTCTGGATTCAATATTTCTGGTTTTCGCTCATTTGGTGTCGCTCAACATGTGTTCGCTGTTTTCATCTTTCGTTCTTATAATATAGACCCCTTTAACTTGGTAAGTGACCAGTAGGACAAGCAGGATCATCATTGGTCAAGGACAATTTTTTTCCCTTGTAGTTTACTATTTATTTTTTTCTCTTCTTTTGACAGATGGTGGTAAAGTGGGTGAATAAGTAGTGTCATCACTGGTCAAGGACATGTTTTTCCCCTTGTAGTTTAGTATTTATTGTTTTCTCTTCTTTTGAGAGGTGATGGGAACACAAAGTTTGTGGCAGAAGTGGGCAGCTATTGTAGCACAAGCTGAAGAGTTGTTCTGAAGGATGGCAGAGATTGAGGTCCCAGTGTCAATAGAACCCAGGGCATCTCAGGGGAAAAGGAGAAGCCAGGCAGTAAGTGGGAGTTTGACAAGGGCAAATGTGACTCAGAAGTCAGTGGACACACCTGTAATAGAGACTTTGTTAGGAGGGACAGAAAATGACAATGTTACAGGTAATGATGGTTTATTGGGTGTACATATGAGTTAGTCTGATTTTCTGAGAGTTGGTGGTAGTATGTCAGTGGGCAAAGGCAAGAAGATGGGCCAGTATAAGGTGTAGGCTAGAGGTGCAATTATTATTATTTTTCCAGCTGCCAGAACAAGAGGGTCCAGGTATATGTTACTATAATATTTAGCCTTGGTGTGGGGGAAAGGGAGGCAGGTTAATTTTATAAAGGTTGACTTGGCTGCTGTAAGCATATTCGTATGGGTAGCGGGATTACAGGACTTTACAAAATACTGCTCAGTATCTTGCATGTTGAAAGGATGAGGGAGAATTAGTGGTGTTAGGGTGAATAGGTGGTAGCCAATCAATAAACAGGCTGTTAGGGTCTTGTTGAAAGGATTAAAGTTATTGGAAAGAGTCTTAGTGGATTATAACATCTGGTTGACATTATCAATATGAATGTACTTTTTCAGATAGGTAGGGGGTCCAGATTTTATTGGTGAAGGACAGATGAGTTGATGTGCCCAGTGGACTGGGCAAGGTTACATTGTTCACATGATAGGAGTCTACAGGATGTGTTTTTTTTATGGTTTAAAGTGGGTAGGGTGATAACAGGTAGCCTGTTTGTGTGTGTGTGATGAGGAACTCCTTTCAGTGTTTGGGCTTTCAGGGTGAAGGGTTCTCTACTCATTCCTTTCTATTGGAAGGGCTTCTGATTTGAGAGGTAGTCGGTTGTTAACAGGGCAGACTTATGGTCTTCTGGAGCCTTTCTGTCTTATATAAGAGAAGTTGTGAAATTACTAATCATATGTAATGTATATATATATATATATATATATATATATATATATATATATATATATATATATATTTTTTTTTTTAGGAAAAGGGATTGACCTTCTGGGTCCTTCCTATATTTATTGGGTGGCAAAATGGGCAGCAAATAAGCCAGATGGCAGTGAACTGCATTTACATTGTCATGGGTGGAAAGTCTGGTGGTACAGTATCAGAGGGCTCAGATGGCATTGACTTGAGGAGATGTTTGATAAACTGCAGTTATGACTTGCAATTCCATGAGTTTTAGTGGTTCATCTAGCAGGTAACAATTTCAGTGTTATTCCTAAACAGCAATTGTTTTTTTTTTGGGTAATGCAGGGTTTAGCTGCCTTATAAGCCAGTTTTCCAGGTATGATTATTGTGTGGTTTGAAATAGCCCTATGCCTGGTTTAGCAGAATGTGAGCAGCTTTATATGTATCGAGCAGGCTTAGTGATTTGTAAATTTCAGGTTGGCAAGGTATTTGTTGAATTGGGGTATTCAGACCATAGAGCATAGAGAATTTGATGATAGGCACTTATTTTTGGGTGGTTTGGTAAAAGGGTTGTAGTTTGGGAAGAGGAATAGCCTGTGTTGGGTTCGTGGGCAGAGAAGAGAGGCAGGCTTCTGTTCCCCCTCTGGTGCCGGGTTGGATTTGGAAAGGAGATTGGTTGACTGTGGAAGCGAGCAGTGGGATGCTGCTTCTGATAAGTAAAGGTAAGTGAGTCATGAGGCAATGCTGCTTCCTTTGGGAAAGGGTGACTGGGATACGCTGCCTTGTTAAATTGTTGCATGGATGTTATTTTAATGGTGTGATTAGGAAATGTTATCTGACATCAATCGATTTGGATTATGAATCTTTCCAATAAAGTTGTGATTAAGAATGTTGTTCAATAAAGGTCATTTCAGTGTGGTGGTTTTATTGAATGAGATCTGGACAAATGTAGTTTGGGAACAAACTAATTTGTCCAGAGCCACCTTAAGTGGCTAGGTTAATTATGGGTAGTATAGGAAAGGGTGAGTTTAATGGTGGAGGGAGAAAGTTTAGAGGAGGGGGGGGTTCTAAAGGAAGAATACAGAGTCTGGTTGGAGTAGTGGTCAGGAAAGGGTTAACCTGGAGGGAAGAGGGTTGGGGAGAAAGTGAGGTAATTGTAGAGTGGGGGTTTAAACCAATTTAGGAGATCAGTTTTAGGCATAAACTTGCAGCCTGCCCTTCCCTTCCCCTCCCCTTTTTTATTACATGAAGTAGATTGCCTAATTTTAGAAGTGGATTGGTTGGTCAGCAGAAAAGAGGGGCAGGCTTGCCTTCCTCTGCCCCTACTCAGGTGTTGGGTCTGATTTGGAAAGGAGATTGGTTGGCTATGGAAGTGAGTGATGAAATGATATTTCTGATGTATAAGGGTAAGTGAGCGGTTCAGGCAATGCTGCTTTCTTTGGGTCAGGTGAGTGGGATATGCTGTCCTGTTAAATTGTTGCATGGATGCTATTTTAATGGTGTGATTAAGAAATGTTATGTGACATGAATTGATTTGGATTAAGAATGTTTCTAATAATGTTGTGATTAAAAATGTTGCTCAGTAAAGGGCATTTTACACTATTTTGGTGTGGTGTTTTTATTGAATGGGATCTGGACAAAATGTAAATTGGAATATAGCTTTTTCAGTTTATAGTTTTGTATTGTTGAAATTCATCTTCATTGCAATTACTTGTAATGATCTTGCATTTATGTAGACAAAATTGAATTCCATCATTTTTCATTTACATACTCAATAATTTTGGTTCTTGTTCTTACACTTTTACCTGAACTTACAGTCTTTGCGTTGGTTTTCTCAATAATGTGTTAACATGTCTGTGACATGCACTTTCTGATAATGAGCAAAATACTGCTAAGCAAATCTTCGCTCTGGAAATAAAATTGGTAGCACTGTGGTGATTTAATCACTGTACATTTTTACTGGGGTTTTTGAAACTAATAATTAGGAATAAATAAGAACTTCACTTGTTCAAAACATAAAAGAAACCACAACTGTTGTCTAAAGCAGACTTGACAAACAATGCCCAACACACTTGATATAGTTAAGTGCAAAAGCAGCCTTCCATGCTGGTGAGGCATCAAATATGTTACTTCAAATTAAATACACAGACTGATTAGAACTTCAGCAGAAAATACTTTCAAAAGCTCTTTAACTCCTTAACCTGGGCAATGAAGCCAACAAACTGCCTGTTTCCAAATATATAAATGCTCTCTTACAGCACTATTCACTTATCTTTTTAGTCTCTGAGTGAGTGACTTAGATGCATGGAGTAAAACCATTGCATAAACTACATGGAAATGTGTATAATTAAAAAATTAACGTGTTTGCCAGATTTAAGTAAAGTAATTGCACACTTGCCAGGATATGGACAACAGTGAAAGATTTATAACTTAAAATATTTACAAGCTACTCATGCTCTGACATTTTAATTTTCATTAATTGCATTTCTTCCGACTTTTGGAACCAAGCCTTTCTACTGACCTACTAATTAGAATCAGCAAACAATTATTGCTTAAAATAATCAAACTCACATCTATAATGATATCAGTCTGTGCACACATTCATATAAGCTTAAACAGTGAATTCATTTCATATTCCCAAAAGACCAAATGCTAAAAAGTATTTTGTTGTAATTAAAGCTCCAATACATTGCATATTGAAATGCCAATACTGCTAGTAGAAGTGTCCAAATGAATTTGCATATATATGGAAGAGAAAGTGCCTTATTCAGGTTATAGGCTGAATATCTAAGCAAACACCATATCAGATAATAAGAAAGTATTTGCACACTTTGAATTTTTTTAATACAGGTGAAAGTTAAAACTGTGCTACATATGTGCAAATCCAAATTCCAGAAATGTAATATTAGAATCATATTAAGTATGTAAACATAAAAAATGTGACATGGTGATCTGCTACAATTGTAATGTTAGGCAACATAACTAAAACAAATTCAATTGGTATGTGTGCTCATATGAGCAGGTGTGTGTGTGTGTGCGTGTGTGTGTGTGTGTGTGTGTGTGTGTGTGTGTGTGTGTGTGGTGTGTGTGTATGCATGTGTGTTATTTTGATTTTTTTTATTTTTATTTATCAGTTAATGACAAACATGAACTGAAACTCTTTTCAGCCACAACACAGTCTCCAAGGATAAGGGTAACCCAAGCACATGGACGGTTTACAGTAGACTGTCAAACAGCATGGTTTAGGGATGTGTAGTAAAACTGGAGTACCCAGAGAAAACCCACTCAGAGACATATCATGCAACCTCACACAGACAGTGAAGAGAGATCAAGATTAAAACCCACATCCTGGCTATTTTCAAGTCTTTTATGTTAAGTGCCAAGATCTGAGCAGTTCTTATTTCAGAAGTTGGCCAGGATTCATGAGCACCTCTATGTTTCTTTAAGCCCTCGGGCATGACTTGTGAGCTGTTTGAAGATCAACAAGCAACTCTACATGTTGAACCTGACTGCAAAACCAGGGTTAGTGGGCAGCTATGCTAATGAGAGAATAAACAGCCAGGCTACATTCTAATGAAGCACATAATCGTGGTGGAGCAATTTAGGAATGTGGGAAAAGACTGCCTACACATCATACTCCTTTAGCCCGGAATTCCAAAGCTTGTTAGAATACAGCCATGAAGACAATTTAAAATGTTACATGTTGCTGCTGCTATCATAAATCTGCATTTGCAACAGTGTCTGATGCAAAGTGCTGCTGGTATTCTTACCAGACCAAGGCCTAATTGGCGTAGAGTCCTTAGACCACATTTGACCTTCCATGAACTTCATGACTTTACCCCCCTGAGTTCCAACCCAGTGGTGTGAGACTTGGGAATGCAGGTTAAAAGCAATCTGAACTTTGACAACCAAGTTTCCACAGTCATAAGGAAAGCCTTCTATGTAGCACACCTCATAAGCAAGGTAATAGCATTCAGGTCAAGGGATGTTATAACTCCACAGTACTCAACTCTCATCAGACCACTAATAGAGTATAATGCACCCATTTGTATGTATCTCACCAGACATCTGCAGCAGCTGGGGAGACCTCAGAGGTTTCTCACTAAGAAAATGCAGGGACTCCAAACCATGACCTACGTGGACAGGCTGAAAACCCTGTCATTTTACTCTGTATCTTATAGGCTGCTGAGAGGTGACTTGTGCCTGGCCTACAGGGCAATCTTTAACCCTGCCCTAAGGGAAATGTTGCACATCCGCAACTCAAATGTCTGAAAAGTAACTTGTTCTAGGGATCTCAACCGAGCTTGTGACATTAACAGATCATGCTGGAGAAACAGATATGTCTCTCAGAGTCTGCCACTTCTCAGGAATAGACTCCCTGTTCACATAAAACAGAGCTCCTCACTGACCCTATTCAAATGCAGCCTAGATATTGGATGGGAGGCTGCAAACTTGCCCTTGGGGTGGCACCTATGTTCCTCATGGACAGGAGTAGCCGATGTTGATCACATATTTGCTCTGTTCATAAATTTGTTCTGTGAACTACACAAAAAAGAACAAATGGGGATACTTGGGATTAATGTGGCTAGACTTGTAAAGGACAAAGTGAGGGAGTCACAGATCTCAGTCTCAAGAATACTACCAGTTTCTCAGTACAATACTGTAATATGTAGGGGAATTATCCAGTTTACACATATCCCAGAGAAGAGAACTACCACCATGCAAAACTTCTATGCCATAGCACATTTTCCCGAGGTTCTGGGGGTAATAGATTACACACATATTGAAATAAAAGCCCCAGCTGCTGAACAGGGAAGGAGGTATATAGACAGAACAAATTATCACTCTGTCAACTGTCAGGTGATCTATAATGCATGAGGTATCATCTATAATGTGTTTGCAGGTAACCATGGTAGTTTTCATAACTGCCACATATGGCATACCTGTGACTTGTACCTTCGGTTTTCTAGGGGTGACTTCCCACAAGGCTATCTAGTGGGGAATGCAGGATATACACTGCAACCTTGGCTCTTGACTCCCATGAGAAACCCACACAACCCCTCTGAACAAGGTTACAACAGTGAACATACTCAGAGAAGAAATATACAATGTGTTTTTGGCTTGCTGATGTCATGTTTCTGATGTACAGATAGATCTGGAAGTGTCCTGCAATATGACCCAGTCACTCCTGCCAAAATATTGACAGTCTGTGCCATATTGCACAACATTATTGTCAGGAAACAGTTGTAGCAGTGAGATCCATGACAATGACTGCAGTTCCTGGTAGAACAGGCAAGGACAAAAGGCACTGAAGAGGAGTCCGATGAAGAACCAACAGCTGGAGTTGATCATGGCAGATGGAGGCATGAACAATATGCTATGGCCCTGGATAATAATTGGAGAATAGCTCGCACCCTCACTAGCTAAGTGAATAAC
>NC_056729.1:888705597-888755597 GCF_019279795.1 Protopterus annectens
TTACTTAAGAAGCAGCATCCCATCACTCACTTCATATTACCACTTATTCAATTAAACAAACCAACCAATAAGCAGTGTCCTTACAGCCTCCAAAAATTCACTTTTCTTTCACAAATCATTGAAATGAACATCCAACATCAGAGAGAGAACAGAAGAGGACAAGCCTCCTTCTTTTCCACCTGCAAGCCTGACCAGGCTGTTCCCCTCCTTCATACCAACATTTTCAACAAACCTAAAGGTCGAACCCAAACATCATTCAGTGTACTCAAACCTCATTACTCAAAACTGAAATCCTGTCATTAATAACCCAAAGTTGTATTATAGAAAAACCCAAAGCAACCAATTGCATGAGCAACTGAAATTAAAATCAATGATCCCATTTTAACGCCAGATAACCTTGCCCTTGTAAAACATCTGTACTCATACCCTGGTCATTAACTGCCAAATGCACCACCAGCACTGTAACGCACAAAGCCATCCAACAAATGAAAACCAGTATTACAAAGCAAAACATCCAATAACCAAAACAGTATTCATTGACCCACACCCACCCTCACAAAGGATTTAAAACATCCCTAAATGAAATACCTCCAAAAGATAAATCAGCAGGCCAAACATATTAGGCTAAATTTGAGCATTCTGGGGAAATCTACAACCTGCCTTACTTGAGTCTTCAATGACCAAGGACCGGAAAACTCACCTATAATGCCTGGTGCTAAAGTACTCTGACCACCTCTCCTACCTGAAAGGTGAACCCTGCCACAATACTATGGTCATGATTACTGCCCAAACTCTGTGAAATCCCTTAAACCCCTACATGACCTTAAACACACGCAAAAAATAAAATCCACTACTTCCTAAATCCAGTCATGGCTAGCACCCCAGCCATGCCACTCAAGGCTAAACTGCACCTAAGGTACACCAACACAGTCATCTCCTTGCCAAAGGATACTAATCATCCCATCACTATCATAATCCTTGACCCAGAAAATGGATAAGTCTTTCTCAAATAACACCCCACCACCACTGTACTGAAAACTTACCTGGCTGCCACTGCTTACGGTTACTTCTCCAATGTACCCCCTACAACCATCAATGTTCCCCACCTGCCCTGTCACAACCAACCAGAACTGTACACTTAATCCTTAACATTCCTTCAACTCAATGATGACAGCAAAAATTTGACCCTAT
Organism: Protopterus annectens; assembly: GCF_019279795.1. Classification (NCBI taxonomy): domain Eukaryota; kingdom Metazoa; phylum Chordata; order Ceratodontiformes; family Protopteridae; genus Protopterus; species Protopterus annectens. The sequence goes on from NC_056729.1 coordinate 888,706,789, forward strand.
CCCTAACTTAGTCATTGCCCTCTTCATATATTCAGATATCATGCAAGAAAGTCGCACTGCCGAGAGACAGCAAGAGAAAAAAAACACACCCCAACTCTGACAAAGCCAATATCAAACTATGCTTAGCTTGGTGGTGTGTAAGAAGCTGACACATGTAAGAAGCCGACCCATCCCTTTCAATTTAAAGGAAGACACCCCAAAAGCCCACCCAGGTGTGTCAGCAATAAAGCAAAATGCTGTTCCCACCCTAACTTCACTACCCATATCCAGAACCTCACCCACCTATATCACACCAAGGCTTCTTGACCCTCACAAACCTATCTTGCCCTCCAATTCATTGACCACAACCTCACATTGTAGTCCCTATCCTCTCAAAACTGAAACTCGCCATTAATCAGGGGTGGCTCGTCCTATTGGACTGCAGGACTGCAGCCCCCCCAGATGAAAATGAAAAACATAACAATAACAAAAGAAAATAAAAAAAATAACTTAAGAAAATAAAAATAACTCATGGAACAGACTCTGCACATGTATGTGAGCATTCCCGGAACTCGCATGCACAAACGCATTCCCAAAACTAATCCAGACTGAGTTCCGAGCAGTCCGGATTAGATAGAAGGCAGTAGACTGCAGAAATTCACAGACGTCTGTGCGGTTAGAACTGCACAGACTGGAAGGAGACAGGACTGCAAAGTCTGCAGGCTGGATATCTGGCCTGCTCTCGCAGGAACATTTTCATCGCGGGAACTTTTGGATTATGGGACTTGCTTGACAATGACTGGGACCTATCTTTCAGAGCTGGCTGGGACTTTTTAAAAGGTACATGTGTGTTGCTAATGACTGGGAGCTATCTTTTTAGAGCTGGATGGGGCTTTCCACCAGGTATGTGTATGTACATTTCCAAAATCCCTAGCTACTTCCCACATGTAATAATAGAAAGCAAATAGGGGGTGTGGGGGCAAACAGAAGTGCTTAAAGAGTTTAGCCCTTATCAGAGGTGTTCACTACAGAGGGAGTGAAAGCGGGCTGTTTAAAAGCATTGCTGCTTTTCATGATTACTAAATGACTCTGGAGTGTGTAAAAATAAACAGAGGTTTTTGCCTTTAGATATCTTGTTCTATGGAGTAAGGCTGTTCTATAAATATCATTCTAATATCACATATACAAGAATTCTAACTTTCTCTTCTTAAACGCAGAATTGTTTACTGAAAGAAATAGCAAATATTTCAGTATGCTAGATAGCTGGAAACTATTTGTACAAATAACACTCAAGACATGGGACTGTTTGTGTGTTGTAACATTTACAATTCCTTAAAAAATGCAGTATTAAAAAAATGAAAAGCAGAATTGCTTTTAAAAACAATTGGCATCTGGAAATGTTTACATAATCCTTCCTTTGTGTGTAAATACCCGTGTATGAGAAGCAGATAACTGAGTGTATCATTTATTATGAATTTGCTGTGCCTGTAAATACCTGGAGTGGCATAGTGCAGCAGTGAGTAACATTGCTTCCTAACAAGAAGTCCTCTAGTTTGATTCTGTGCTGGATTGCATTTGTGTGGAGTCTGCATGCATGTGTTTTATCTGTGTGCTCTAGTTTATTGCCAGATACATGTAGTAGTTAATAGACAGTATTCCAAATTGTCCATATGTGTGTGCAGTGTGTGAATGAGTGACCATTTGCATTGTGAAATATATTTGTACTCTGTCCAGAATGAGCTTTGAAGCCTTACACCTACTAACTGCTGGGAGAGGGTCCAGTATCCCTTTGACTCTATAAAAGGTAAACAGAGTTATTGCAATGAATGTAAACACTTGGATTTCAAAGGCAGATAACTGAGGACATCCTGTATTGTAGTTACTTATTATTTATTCTTATTGTGCCTTTGGACCTGGTCTGTGGCTGAAAAGGGTCTCAGAACCTGATGACTTGCCCAGTTCACAGATACTAAATTAATAAATAATGACAAAAGTTAGGACATTTACTGTTTGGATGTTATAGCAATTTTGGAATGATCCTGTTATGAACGTGTTTAGATTAGTTTTAGATTAGTGCAGCAAAAATATGTTTTCTTATTTTTTTTTTGTGGGTTGGGATTTATCAACAGTTACTGATGCATGCATTCATGTTTTTAAATTACTCTGTTATCGGTCCATCTAGCAAGAACAATAGTGCAGTACAGTAGAATAAATATTAACACCTGATACTGAATTATTTTTACAAAATTATAGACAGTTATAAGCTGCTCCTGGGTTGTCCTTCATGTGTCTCTTCATAACTTCCTTGCCTGAAAAATGTGCTCCAGATACATTTTTAGTGTCACACCCTTTATCTGTGATCTAGTGTTAGTGTGTGTGTGTGTGTGTGTGTGTGTGTGTGTGTGTGTGTGTGTGTGTGTGTGTGTGTGTGTGAGAAAAAATTCTCCCAATAAATATACCTGGTGGCTAGAGAGATTCAGGCAACAGTAGTGGTTAGAGAATAACTCAGACTCAAACCCTGTACCTTGGGTGCAGGTAGCAAGCACCTGAATTTTCTACCCACCATCACTTGTAAAACCTGCTCAAATGTTTGCCTCATATTTTTGTTCTGTTCCTCATAAAATCTGTGGTTTTCTGGATTTAATTCACTAAATAATGACAGGCATTTGAATTTCAGACTTCATATTCTTCAGAAAGTAAATAGCAACACAAAACTTTTTATTCTAACAATTTTCTAAGTTTATAAGATCAATATTTGAAATGTGTCCCAATTTTTGGGGCTGTATTCCCTCATTATTGGTTTTGTCCAGGTGTTTTGTGCTAAGAGGTTTAGAGCTATGGTAAGAACTGAATTCACTGAATATGTTTGGGGGCTGTATTCCCCCATTATTAGCTTTGACCATGTGTTTTGTGCTAAGAGGTTGAGAGCTATGGTGAGATCTGAATTCATTAAATGATAGCCACTTAAGTTTCAGTCTTCCCCTGTTTCAAGAAGCAGTTGATTTGGCATAGTGGTATGTTGCTCTGACTGTTGTGCACAGAGTACTGGGTTCAAGATTTGGCAGTGAAATGCATAATAGTAACACAGTATTTTATTCTAGCAACTTTCCAAGATTATACAAGCAATGTTTAAAATGTGTCTCTGGTTTTTGGGCTTTGGCTTTTTCCAGATCTCTTGTGCTGCAAAGTTGAAATATACAGTTGGGTGTCAAGTGGATTTTACAAGGAGTTGAGAGCTTTAGGGGAAGATAAGTTTAGTACTGCTTATACTGAGTCTGCTTGTATTGTTAATAGTACAACAGGTATTTACTTGCTTTTGATGCAGAAGGCTGTGGGTTCTACTCCCACAGTATGTAGATACATTGCTGATACTGTAGTGAGTTTTACTTTTAAAGGGAATGGATGCTGTAGTCCTGAGAAGAGAATGTCAAACAGCCAATTTAATACCTCATCTGGAAATGCCCAGCTATCTACAACAGGAGACAGTGATGACAGCTCCGAGTTTAAGGACTAGATTCTCACTGTAATTATTCTGGATGAAGCTGCACCTCCCATGTTCTCTACCTATCCACAATCTTGGTGTCCCCCAACCATGCCTCTCAACTTCTTAGTGCAAGAAATTTGGACAAAGCTAAAAATAAAAGGGGAGACAAATGCTCAAAGATAGGAGCATTTTTTAAATATTGCTTCTGTAAAGTTAGAAAGTTGCATTAATGTGCATTTTCTGTTGGGTATGAAGACTGAAACTCAAATGACCATCATTACTTAGTGACTTCATTCCTTGCTAATATTTCCAGAAAAACACTTTTTTTGCAGGAACAGGCCAAAAATATGCAGCAAAAATCTGGACATTCTGCAAAAATCTTGACAGTTGAGAGCTATGCCCCCAAACTTTTGTGTCCATTACCATCCTTGTTATGTTCTGTATGTCCTGCCCCTACCTAGCACTGAACACCTTCCCCAACATTCCTCCCCCCGCAAAAAAAAAAAAAAAAATGGACACCTTCCCCATATACAGCTCTCCACATCATCATCTTTCTGTTTGCTTGACACACTTGATTTGGTCCAACTGGCACACAACAGTAGCAAGTTGTTACCACACACACTTGCTGTGATGACTATGCAAATTCCCCATATTGTTTGAAAACATACACTATCTTTTGAAGAAGTTGGTAGCTATAGTGCTCTACCTCTACAGAATGCCAGTGCAGATTGAAGGTGTTTGAATTCAGCAGAGTACAGTTTTTCTTGTGAAATAATAGTTACATATGTAATTCCACAAACAATGTACTGCTTATTCCTTTAGGTTGTCAATAATTATCTCACCCCTGCAAATAGCTTTCCTTCTATAAGTGCAAGGCATCTGTACAAAGCAACGAGTATTGGGAGGCAAAGGCTCACACACTGGGCACAGTTTGACTGCATTGCTACAATATATTTATGAACGTATTAGAATTAAATATTTTTCATTAACATGCATTTTCTCTAGGATATGAAGTCTGATGCATAGACATCTGTTATTAGGTAGTAACCTCAGTACTCAATGATTTGATAGAAAAAATGCATACAAATGCAATGACATGCCTTGAACATTGGACAGTCATTAGCTTTATAGACAGAGGAGAGGTATGCCTCTGTACTATCCATATAATTAACATTTTATAGCAATGATCATAATGTGTAAAAAGTGACTCAGAGAATGTTAACTCAACAGGCACATGTTCTCAAGTGTCTCAGAATCATAACTGTCATATGTCTGTACTCCTTATTTGAACAAATCTTTCAAATATGGAGCACCAGGGACCACTGCTAATTTCCATTCTAAGTTCAAAAGCTCAAAAACATAATTATGCATGCACTAATACTTTGGCATCAGTAGTGCAAATGAGCTTGCCAGCAGTGTCCCTCAGTAAATGATTTTGACCAAAAGAAAAAAAATGTCACTGGCTTGTATTACTTGAGTTTGTTTATTGGCTTGTTGTAATCAAGATATGTTGAGTTCACTGTGATGCTACCTACAAAAACACATTACCTGGGATACATTAACAATTGTGTAGGCTTTGAACATACGCGGAATATAAGTGGATTAGTGCAGAAATAAGTGAAAGGGGAGGATAAATGGGCAAAATGTACTCAGAGAATGCCGCCAAATGTGTTTAACTCACAAAGAACATTTGTAACAAAAATACTTCCATACTGATGTAACAATAACTATTTCTGTTCACAAGTCTTGACCCATGCACAATAAAAATGGACAAGCTAACAAAGGATATGAGAGGGACACAAAGCAACAGTGTAACAAAGGGGAGTAAATGTGTCATAAATGTTGATGAAATGCTAAGTTGAAATAACAGTTAGCAGGGACAGTAGATCTGCTAGGGATATTTGCACAGATTAGAGCTATTGCATATGAAATTTATATACAGGGAATTTATCTGCACTAACCATCAGTAATGTATTTTCCATGGCTTTATGTATACTCAAGAAAAAATTAACCCTATAGCTGTTTCTTCATGCTAATCATGAAGAGACATGTTTTTGCAATTTGTTGTCATTTTCAACCATATAATGGGGTATATTAAATGTAAACATGTAGTAGACAAGCATGTCTCGTATATTAATATAAATCCTACACAGTAATGTAATAACACACTAAATGCACAAGTAATAAATGACAGCACATATCAGCTGTCATGTCATTAGTTCAGAGTCTCTGGTCATAAATTTGACACAGCATGATGATTATACTGCACATGCTCAAAAGAAATTACAGCGAACACTGCAGTGACAGCAGGTAAACAACATAAGCACACCAGAAAATGTTGAAAAATAGGACCAATTACACTTTATGATGATCTTGCATCATGACATACAGTTCTGTAAGCCATCATGTCCTATAAAGCTCTACAGTGTGAAGAAAAGAATTACAGTAGTGCATTGACGTTTGGATGAAGACATGCAATATGGAGCATTATTTTTTGGAAAAATAAGTAATGTCTGTGAGCAATCAGTGACATACTCAACATTTGCATCTTGCCAGAATTGAACACATGCTAGTAGAGATATCAGAAAGCTGTGAATCAACTAATGATGCCACAGAAATATGTATACTGTTTGTGTCAAGAAGGACGCCCTTGAAGGGTTTACAATGCATTCCTATTGTAATGGGTATGGAATGGAGCATGAATCCTTAAACATGTGATCCTCTGTTCCATAAGTACTTTCTCTGCCTAAGCTACTCCTGGCTGACCCAGTTACCTGACAGTGCTGTTACCAGTTTCAACCCCCTGCCTATCATGCTACACATTCTACACACCTCTGTTGACTGTGTCTGCCAAAGGAAGGAGTAATGTAGCTTGTCACAAATAACTGAAATTAATATGTGAAGTAAGAAAGTACATTTGATGATAATTTGCACAATATTAACTTGTCAGAATGATGACAAGAAGGTACTTATGTTAATGTTCACACAATTGTGAGCATTCCATTAATAATGTTTCTTGTCCAAGAAATCTTTTTCTGTTGTTTTGTACTCACACTGTCCTAGAATTGAACCACCATGTATCTGTGTAGATATGCTGTGCAACTCAGTGCTCAATGTATGTGCTACAGGAGCATTCACATTGCCCCATTCCCAGAAAAACTGCCATTAAATTATAAAATGTGCTATATTTGTTTGTCCAAAGTAAAAATGGGTAATGACAATAATATTTGATGTGGTGTTGTTTGTATAACATCAGTACATTCATATAAGATTGCCCTTTACTGGAACGGAACAGAAAGCTATACACGTCCACCAATTAATGACATCTGTATGAATCGTATGGGCCACAGTGTAAGTCTTATAAAAAGTGTGAGACTCCACCTATGTGAAGTCATTACATCATAAGATTGTGTTGAAAGCAATTTGTATAAGATAACTAGAGATTGGTGAATCTTCTTCTACTGTAATTGTACATGTTATAACTGAGGTGGATATCATTCATACATATAACAGTATAAGGAGTAATACAATGCTTACAGTGAATGTGGGTTTTAAACACTTGAATATGCTATGAGAAAAGCTACATGAGATTGCAAAGAATGAATAAACCATGGTACAATTGTTGCTACAGTTGGGAGATATTTGGGTATTTGCAGCTTTGACATCATGTTATTGCTGGAAGGGATATGTCTGCTATAACTTTCTAAAAGATGTTGTTATATATGCATTTGTCACACAACATAGCCGGATGTTAGGTATACTCAAACACACACAATGTGAAAGGCATTCATCACTGTGATGGTAGAATGGCAGTCATGCACAATGTGTAGATAATCATGGATTTGAACACATGCCTTAGTAAGGCAGCAACATACAAAACATTGTTTGATTTCTCACACCACAGGAGAAGATGACAGCTGCATTTCATCTGATGGCATCATTAGTATCAAATAAACCATTTCACTTTGAAAAAATGAGAACTTCTTGTAAGATGAATCCTTAGTTATACGTGTTCACAGTAGATAGCTGGGTGACAACATAGTTAGCTATATGCACATTCATAGTCATACTGATACAGCTGAGTCTAGGGAGCAATGTCTTGATTTGAACTGACTGCATAAGATCAAACGGTACAGAAAAATGTTTGAATTGCATGTGTCCCACCAAATGTTAGTTTACAATCATGACAGTGCACATTTGAAAGGATGACATCATCATTGTTTAACACTGTGAAGTTTCTGCTAAAAGGAAAGAAAGCGGTTGAAGAGCACATTGACACTACACAGCTACACATTCTAGATGCATTAAAGCCTTTTATACATTGCACAGCAGAGAAACGCACAATCACAATAGTCAATTATTGCTGAATTAAAGCCAACTGCATATTTAGTTAGACAGTCTAGAAAGTACAGTATCAATAGCCAGTGCTGCAGGATAAGTCATATTACAACTGTGAGGTAGATCAGTTTTGAAAGAATGATGTTCTCATTGTGTTGCTGAAATTGTATTTTGGCTGCAGATACTAGATGTTTATAGGGTGCCCCCTGCCACTGAAAATATTTCTCCTAAGTGGACATTTAGATAAGGGGTGTTGTCACAGAGCCTGTTGCACATAACAGTACACACAGTCACATTTTTAAGCAATTCTGGATTTGAACCCCCTACCTATCTATTTCCAGAACCTAAAGAACACAGTATTAATTGCATGTGACATAGGAGTCGGATCTTTATAGTGAAAGAGTGCACTGGATAACTTCACTACTGCTTTGTAGAGAAGATGTTTTTGGTAAAAGGGGATGAGTGAGTCCTATCCCAGTTTAGATGCTTCTTCTAAGTGGAAGTAGATATAGCATATCTGTTGAGGAAGCTATGCATACCTGGCAAGCAAGCCACACACAAGTTCATTAGTGTGAGATTTGAACCATCTACCTCTTTAGTTAACCAATCTAAAGAACACATTATTAACCACAAGTGCTACAGGAGAAGTCGAACTTTTAAAGAGAGAGATTGCACTTTTGACAGGATGTCCTCATTGGTGAGTAGCAGACACGATTTTGCTGAAAAGTGGTCTAAAGTGTAGAGACAGCTGTGTCCAAAGTAAAAAAAAATTATCCTGAGTGGAAGTGGACATCATACCTGTTGTTAAAGCATTACTTACCTGACACTAGAACCAGACACACGCATTTACCACTGTCAGATTTGAGCCACCTACCTAACTAGTCATACAATCTAGAGAACACAGTATCCATCATGAGTGCCACTGGACTTATTCAACTCTTAATGGGAGAACGTTCACTTTGACAGAAAGACTTCATCAGTGTTTTGTATCAAAGATGTTAGTGTCAAAAGTGGGCTAAAGTATAGAGGTAGTTGTGCTCAAAGTAAAAGTTTTCTCCTGAGTGGAAGTAGTCAGAGGCAATCCACTCCTTTAATCTGGACCTACTTGACTCCATCAAGGTACTGCCTAGCACCCTGATCCTTGGTGATTTCAACTACCCCACCATAGACTGGGTGAACTATTCCTGCACTAATGCCCTCAATCAACAATTCCTTGACTTCATCAAGTCTACTACACTAGACCAGCTTGTCTCAGCCCCCACAAGGGGAGATAACATTCTGGACTTGGTTCTCTTCAACATGGGTGATCACTGCACCACTCTAATAGCATGTTCTTCTCTGATGAGATCAGCCCATTGGACAGTCTTGTTCAAAGTTTCTAACCCACCCAACCCCCCCAGCTGTAATCAAGCTAAATAACGTCTCAAAAGCTGACTACAACCTCCTAAGGGAGAGTATCTCTAGCTTCACACCACCGCCCTCCTCAGAAGTTGCAGACAACTATGCTGAACAGTACACAGATGCAGTATATAAGCACCTGTACAACTGCATGGACTCAGACATACCCAAGAGAACTCAAACCTGTTCTTCAAGGAAACTCAATCTTGCTTGGTGTATATCCTCAATAAACAGGTTTTATAACAAAGGGAAGAAACTACTGTCCAAGGGTAAAAAGAAACAAATACCTAATTGGAAAAAACTCCCTCATTAGCCTCAACAAGAAAATTAGATCACTGGTGAAAACCTCCAAAGCCAATTATGAATCGAAACTAGCCTCCAAAACAAAGGGAAACCACAAAGCCTTTTTCAGTTCCATCAGAAACCTCCATGGCAAAGCCCAGGTTTGTTCCAAATTAGTACTTAACAGTATCACTTATACTGGTCCTGTTGACTTATCCAACCTGCTAGCAGATAGTTTCACTGCAAACGTCATCCCCCTGTCCTCCCCAAAAGCCTTTTTGACATCCCCAATTGTTGTCCTGCATCTTGCATCTCCATAGATCAAGTGTTAAAGGCCCTATCCAAGGCAAAAAAACAGAGCTTCCATGGGACCTGATAATATCCCAGGCTTATTCTGCACCATCTCCAGCAAGAACTAGCTTCTCATATTGAGCATCCTATTCAACCACAGCCTAAGTACAGGCTTCATTCCAGCAGAGTGGAGAACTGCCATTGTCATCCCCTTGCACAAAGGTAGTACCACTACTATCCTGGGAAGCTATCACCCCATTAGCTTGAGAAGTCTGATCTGTAAAGCCATGGAGCATATCATTATAGTTGTCATAACAAGGACATAGGCAATCTCCAAACACTTGACTCCACCAGTTTGTATTCGTCAAGGGCAACTCTTGTCTGTTGAACCTGGTTGACTTCTTCAAGACCGTCACCAAGACCTTGGATAAGGGAAAGTCAGTACAAACAGTTTACTTTGACTTGGCCAAGGCCTTTGACACAACCCCCCCCCCCAAGGCATCATCGAAAAGCTAAAGCAATGTGGCATAAATCCCCATCTGATCAGGTGGATGGCCAAATGGCTCACCGACAGGACACTCAAGGTCAAAATTGGCACCTACACCTCTAATAGCAGACCTGTCACTAGTGGAGTTTCCCAGAAATCTGTCCCGGGACACCTTCTGTTGGGCATCTACTTCTCAGAGGTCCATGCAAAGATAAAAGGCCTGTGGCTGACCAAGTTTGTGGACAACTGTAAGTTGGGTGCTGTCACTGACTCTGCAAATGATGTTAACATACTGCAAGAGGGTCTCACAGCAACTAATGACTAGTGCCCCCTAAACATACAACCTGTGGTGAGAGACCTGGGTAATCTGGTTGATAATCTCACATTTGGCCATCATGTAGCAACAGTGGTCAGAAAAGCCTTTTACTTGGTTCATCTCATAAGCAAAGGGATTGCATCCAGAAAAAAGGTCATTACCTCTCTATACTCTTCCCTCATTAGACCAATAATTGAGCATAATGCCCCATTTGGTATATACCTCTCCAAACATCTGCACCAACTGGAAAGGCCACAGAAATACCTCACAAAGAGAATTCATGGCCTCCAACACCTGTCCTATGTGGACAGGCTCAAACCACTATCAATCTACTCGGTATCGTACAGATTGTTTAAAGGTGATCTGTGTCTCACCTACAAGGCAGTCTCAGACCCTACCCTACTAGAGGTGCTCCATATCCATAAGTCTAACTCCTCATGCATTACCTGCTCGAAAGGCCTGAATCTAATATGCAACATCAACAAAGTCTGCTAGAGAGACAAGTTTGTCTCGCAGAGGCTGCCCACTCTCTGGAATAGACTTCCCATATACGTCAAACAGAGTACATTGCTGAACTTCTTCAAGTGCAACCTTGATGAGTGGATGGGAAATCACAAATTTCTATGAGAGGTTCCACCTGTGTCCCTAATGGACAGGGAGTGACAGGTTCTGACTGAGGTTTCTTTTTGGGGAAAAACTCTTGGCTAGGTTTGTAAGGGCCCCAGGGCCATTAGCCTAGTAAACTCCTATGATCTGTCATTGAAATTTTATGTCCCTGACTCTAGAACCTCACAAATACATGCATACACCCACACACACACACACACACACACACACACACACACACACACACACACACACACACACACACACACATACCCCACTGTCAGATATGAACCACTTATTTAACTTGTTACACAATCTAGAGAACACAGTATAAATTACAAGTACCACAGGAGAAGTCTGACATTAAGGTTCTGAAAATGCACATTTTAAGTATTAAATATGCCCTGCATGGGATGGCATTTTATGTAAAAAGCTGTATTTGTGGTTAAGAATACATTTTAGATGAATGGAGTTGCATGACCTGAACAATATATGGTGGGGTATTTTACATGCATAGTTCACAAGACATAATGTCCTAACACATACTTATGATATGTGATGAATCATAATAATTATATCAAAATGGTTGTGCGTATCATAACTATGCAAGTGCATTAGGAATTAAATATCATCATTGTCATGTTAAACATAATATGCACACATTATATTGGCCTTATATAGCAAGCATTAATGATTTATTTTTGTAATCTACATAGTAATGATACTCATTTATATTTAGTGTTATCTTCATAATCAAAAATTTCTAACAAATGGCATTATAACACTCTTTGGAAAAGTATCAGTAATCTGGATTTAAAACCTGCATCAACTGTCTTCTTTCTCTAAGCAGAATGCACTTGCACATTGTGCTGCAGGGAAAGTGACTTGCCATTTATTTTCTTTGCTGAATGTTATGCAGAGGGTTGATGGTCGTGCACCAGTTGCAAGTTCATTTGCACTACAGAAGATGGTCAAAATAAAATTTTCACTTTTTTTCTTTGTCACTGAACTGTGTTGTTGTGCTGCTGAGTGGACAGCAAATGCAAAATGCATTATAAAAATATATTTTTATTGCAGAGTAACACATTTAACAGATATATGTAGTAAGGAATACAGCAGTTATAACAGCATGACCCATTCATCTTTTTAACATCTGATTAATACATCACAAAGAAGCATTTAGGTTACACATTATCAGGATTTTATGCAATGACAATTGTTCTGAAAAGGGGACACACAGAATGACAGCAGATCAGATAAACTGGATTGGAACTGTGCATTATGTGTCCTCTTTCTTTAAGCTCACTCCACTTACACCTTATGCCACAAAGATAGTTAGCTGACTGGTGTAATTTATTTAGTCATTGCTGTCTTGAGTGCTGAATACAGCAAACTGTTGCCAGTCTGAATTGCACTCCTGATGGCATGCCAAATTAAATTTGACTTTTTTTACTTTAGGAAGTGAACTTTTTTCACTGCTAAGGACCACTGCCAAAGACTTCACAATGCAAAAAAAAGCTGCACACAAAGGATGCAGATAAAAACATTAAAAAGAAAAATTATGAAAAATGTAGTTACAATATACATTTGGGATGTTACCGCCACTTTGCTGTGTTGCTACTTAAACATCAGTATGTTTCTCTGGACTTGAACAATCAAACTTGTGATCTAACAGCACATAATTGAGATTACTATCACCATTTGACACAGACACAGACATGTAGCAAGAAAAAGATACAATACATTACATATAATGAAGATGTGGATTGCATCAATTCATAAGTGCAAAAGAAACAAGTTCAGAGAGCTGTCCTTTATAATTTCCCAGTATATGCATGGATGGATGTGATCTTAGCAACAGTTAAGCTGATTGTTCCTCACATGGCTCCTATTAAAATGTTGGCAATCAAAATACAAAGTGCCAAAAAGCCAAAAAAAAAATATATATATATAATGCAGAAAACCTAAAGACTCATAGGATCATAGGAGGTTACTAGGCTGTTGTCCCGGAGCTCATTTCAAGCCTAGCCATTTCATCCCAAGGTAATACCACAGATACTCTAGCCAAATCCAGGATTATATTTAGTAATGATTGCCCATGTCCAGGAGGGTTGTGGGCACTATCCCCAGCATGACTTTACTGTGCCCTATCCACTCATCCAGGTTCATTTTGAACAATGGCATAGAGTTGCTCTGCTCCACATGAATTGGTAGCCCATTCCAAAGAGGTGGCAGTCACTGGGAGAAAAATCTATCCCTTCAGCATATTGCATTCAAGTTGCAGGCCATATTCAGGTCCCTGGAAAATGTAGCTCTAGTTTTATTTGATTTATGGATGTGCAGCAAATTCATTAGGATTGGATCAGGCATTGCTTTGTAATCCAGCCATAAATCTTCCCTAAGAAGTCTATATGATATAGAGTATAGTGGCATGGACTTTAGTCAGTGTGTGTAAGGCACATGCTGGAGTTCCTTGATCTTCTTTGTTAGAAACCTCTGATGTCTCTCCAATTACTGCAGGTGTTTTGCACGGTGCATGCAAACAGGGGCATTATACTCAATTATGGGCCTGATTAGTGATGAGTATAGGCAGGTTAGAATGTCCTTTGCTCTAGAGGAGAGGGCTTTGCTAATCAAGTGTGCTATGTAGAAAGCCTTCATTACTACAGTAGAAACATGGTGGTAAAAGTTAAGGTCACAGTCTACTTTTAATCCCAGATCCCATACCACTTCATAGGTACATAGAGTATTGTTGTCAGTTTGATAGTGTGAAGGGACATTGTTTTACTGAAGGAAATGATGATGCATTTCTTTGCATTTAGTCTGAGACTGTGAATAAGACACCAGTCATTTGTCTGTGTACAATCCTCCTGAATTATACTGACATAATTTGGGGATTTGATAATTGCACCCAGTTTGCAGCTGTCTGCAAACTTGGTCAGCCATGCCCCATAGTTTTGGCTTAAGCTTCTGAGAAGTATACACTAAACAGTAGGGGGTCCAGCACTGACCCTTGTGGCACACCACTGGTGACAGGTCTGCTGGTTGATGTGGAGTCACCCACTTTGATAGTGTGTTACTGGTTGGTGAGCCAGTTGGCAACCCATCTTACAACAAAAGGGGTTTACATTCAGATTGCTAAGTTTATTGGTACTGCCTGAGTGTGGGATTGTGTTGAAGGCCTTGGCCAAGTCAAGGTATGCCATGTGCACAGATTTGCCCTTGTAAATGGCACTGGTCACATTTTCAAAGAAATCCACCAGGTTTAACAGAGAGGATCTGCTCTAGACAAAGCTGAATTTGGTCATATCCCAGGTCTGGAGGTTGCCTATGTCTTTATTTAGGAGGTCCATGATGATATATTACATGGCCTTACAGATGAGGCTGGTCAGACTTATGGGTCTACAATCCCCTGGGTGTTTTGCTAAGTCACCTCTGTGGAGGGCAATAACTGTTGATGTTCTCCATTCTGCAGGAACATAGCCTGAGGTAAGTACTGCTCATAGGTTGTACTTGTTAACATAATTCTACAATAGTGGTGTTTCATGTGTTTTGTTAACATATCTCAAGCTTAGGTTTCAAGATTTATTTACTTGTCTTTACTTGTGATGTGGTTGGATTTAACTAACGAGGGTCCAACAGTCATGGTGGTGCATCTGTTTGTCATGTTAATTAGGACCAGATCTAGTATGTTTGTTCCTCTTGTTGGGGTTTGAACAATTTGTTCCAGGGCATTTGAGTTAACAAGTCAAGGAACTTTTGTGCTACTGAGTTTGGGATAGAATAGGCTTCCCACTTGATGGTGAGATAATTGGAATCCTCCATCAACAGAATATTTGGCAATATTTGGATTGACTCCAGATTGGTCAAGTAAACCTCATGCACATCATAATCTATGGAGAGGGATGTGTAACTAGCTATGATTTGAATGAATGGGGGCCTTACCTATAGTAATCTGAATTTAGAATAACTTTATTGAGTTGTCTTATCTAACTAGTCGGGAAGTGACTTAATCTCTAATATAGATAGAAACACCACCTGCTTTGGTTCTCACATGTTCAGTTTGCGATCTTAAGGTGTGGAAGGCATTGTAGCCTTCCTTACAAGGCTGAGGTACTCTCTTAGGCCTTGAAACAGGTTTCTGTGACGGCACAGGCATCTACATCCTTCAGTAATAGGAGTATCCTTCAGTGATAGGAGTGCTTCCAGGATGTGCAGTTTTTGATTTAAGCTAGTAGCGTTTAGCAGCATGACCCTTATTTTGTTATGATTAGCAAATTTTACGTCGGCAATTTTGTTTTTGAGACCTTGCCTAAAAAGCACTATGGGTGAGGCAGGAAGCTTTGCAGCCAAATTCCTAGTGGTGCCAGGTGCAAGCCATCTCCTGCAAAACAGTGAGGTTTGTCAACCATGTCATTCCAGGTTGAAAGAAACTGGATCCCCTTGGAATGACAGCAAAAACTAAGCCAATTACTAAGAAGAAAAAATATTTAAAAATTACTCTTCTCTTTAAAACTTATTTTTGTGGTGGGGCAACCTCCCTGTACCCCCAGACCATCCAAATGTATGTATACCAACTTGAGATTGCTATACCTTAAAGAAATGTGAATATTCCAAGAAATGACATTCTGGACTTAATATATGTAAGTCCATTCTTTCAGTTATTCAGTCTCTGCATTTTGTTACCTGGTCTTGTGCGTCCTGACATTTCAAATGATTCCTGCCTCACACACTATAAAACAAATATTTGCAAGACTGCAACTATTTTCTTCTCTTTATTTTGTAAGCAGCATTCCCCTATCAATGCTTTTCCTAGCAGCAGTGCTATCTCACTTCCATTGCTATGGATATCTGGTCCAGTGAATAATGTACTTCCTTAAAATTGCAGACAAACTGTTACTCAGAGGCATAAAGCGTGGTCATGGATAATTTGTAAAAATATTAGGAATATTGGTCTCATAACCCTGTCAATGTGATCCCAGAATTTAGTGTTACTCTCTTCTTCCTGACACACTGTTGGTAAGTGTACATCAAAGAGGACTGACTGTGAAACATCAATTGTTCCTGCAGTCCTAATAATCATTTACACTGCAAGTCCTTAACAAGTAACACTTCTCAATGTTCATCTTTGCAGTGTTATGGTGTGGGTATGCAATTATGTAGGTCCTTATACTATGTTTACATTCCCTGCACTCTGTGCAGATTGTGGAAATAATGAATGCTAATGAGTTTTACACCTCATTTTCATATTTACATTGCTCAGAGTGCTGAATCTATACTATATTAGGGCAATTGTGTAGGTAAGTAACTTGTATCATGGTAAGGGAGATTGCTTGGTTTCAGAGAGCTCCATTCTGCTATTTGTTTGCAAAACTTCTTTATAGTTTCACAACTGACTTAGTATAAAGATTTGTAGCTGTTTTTACAGGATGTTTTATTTCAACCTTACTGATGGATTGCATTTCACAATACACACCTTGTTTGTTCCTAGTTGTTGGTATAGCCATGTATACCTATTATTTTTTTCCATTACAAATGCTTATAAAGAGTGTAGCATGGCATTCTGGAAATTTTTCTTTCAGAATCTGAAGAGTTAACACAAGAGAGTATTGTATCATTTAGTAGCAAGATCAAGGGTTTTACTTTTGTATCCACAAAATGTATTAAGCTATTGATATATACGTGCCTGCCTTCTATATACTTGGCTATCCACCAACAGTTTTAATCATTTGCAATTTAAAAGTGTACATTGTTTTTATTAATGCTGCAGTGTACTACAGTTACACAACTGTTTTCCTTTTTACATAAATGTTAGACTTGCTTTTCATTTCCTTTATTTTTTAGGGCAGATGAAAGTTCTGTATTAACTTGTCTGTACACATAGGGAGCTTTATTTTTTTTATTTATTTTGTGCATGAAGGATGCATATATCCATGCATATTTGTTTTGTTAACAATCACATATATCATGATATTCTATTTTTCCATTCTTTTATGTGTGTGTCGTGATATTCTATTTTTCCATACTTTTACATTTCTTCTCAGACAGGGCTATGGTGCCCAAGACATCCACATGCCATAAACTGCCACGCAATGATGCAAAGAATGGAGTTATCATCCAGGCACAAGGATGGCATGGCTCATTCCTCTTAGATAGAGGCAGGGGTGACAAGACCCTCTGTGACCATATATGGGAGAAGGTGGTCAGTTATGTAAATGGTGTTAGAGGACATGGCTGTACATATCAGAAAATGTGACATAAGGCCTTTCACATGATAATGCACTCAATATTTAGGGTGGCTGCAATTGCCCAAAAATGTATGGGTATGGGGGGGTGATCCTGCTATCATGAATGAAACCGAAAAGTTTGTGTACACTGTCAGACATCTAAGACACCTCAGCAGAGGGTTCAGACAGAATCATTGATGTTGGTTCTGACATGGAGGAAAACCCAAGTGTGTATATACTACAGAACTTCTGGGTATGCAATACAATTAAATAATTCACAATCATGTCTTTGGTGTTAGATCTGTAGTCATGTTTTCACACCCACCCTGTGCCAGTGATAACAATGACTGTGACTGCCCTTTCAAAAACTTTTTGTTTTTGACTTACAGTTACATATAGTAGTGGACAAATAAAATGCTTGATACACATTTTTGGACATAGTACATAGCTGAATATTGCTATTATTGACATTACTGTATGCCTGAGACATGTTTTAGCTTAGGAATATATATATGTATGTGCATATGGAAATAATCAGTTATAAAACTCTTTTTTTTCATACAGGATCTACACTTACCTTGTTAATATTGCAGTTACAAGATGTGCCCTTGGCTGTCTCTGTCTCATGCTAACTGAACACAACCATTACATGGTTAAGTATAGGTTGTGGAATTTGCAAGGATCAGTTTTAATATTTGTATGTGCTTACAATGTTAGGATTTAATTTCAGTTGTGTTTGTGCTATCTTTAGCCTCTTAGCCAGAGCTATGGCATATTGTACATACCTATGTAGCCTCTTAGCCAGAGCTATGGCATATTGTATATGCCTATGTCTGCCGGCACCATCTGCTATTGATGGTTTTCTCTCAGACTCCTCATTTATTTCCACTGGAGCTGTTAGCCTTGCCTGTAGTCCTGGAAACTGTTGTCCTGCCCATTGTTGTTCGTGTTGAAGCTGTTTCCTGAAAATTGTATTGTGCAACATGGCACAGACTGTGAGTATTTGGAGAGAAGTGGCTCTGTCACACTGGAGGACACTTCCTTATGTGTCTAGACTTCAGAACTTTGATTTCAGCAAGCCAAATACATGTTCTATGATATTCCTAGTTTTACAGTGGGCATTATTGTATCCTTGCTCAGTGGTGTTGTGTGGATTTCTCATGGGTATCATCAGCCAAGGTTCCAGTGCATACCCTGCATCCTTTACTAGATGCCCTTGTGGAAAGTCACCCTCTAGCATAAATTGTGTACAGGTCACAGGTATCCCATATGTGAGAGTGATGAAAACTGCCTGGGTTATTTGCACAGGCATTGCAGATGATCCCATGGGCATTGCAGACAACATGGTAGTTTATCCTTTCCCGTTAATGGGTTTCCTTTCATATTCACCAGGTAGGGCTTTTATATGTATGTGCAATCCATGGTCTCCAAAATGTAAGGGAAGTGTGCTATTTTCTTGCACTCTGCTGTGGGGTGCATGGGAAAGTGATATTCTGTCTTGTATGTTGTAGTTCTGCATTTACAAAATGATGTAATATTCTAGAAACTGAAGCCTGCATCTCCCCTAATATATTCCCTATGAGTCTATGGAAAGCACACATATCCTTGTTTCCACTGGGATGGGCTTTCCATAAGTCTTCCGAGGTATCAGGTTTGTGAGGCAGAGGTCGCCTATTTCAACTGTTTCCCTGTCCACCTGGTATCACTCTACAATTTCTGTGTCATGCAGTCCATGATAAGTCAAATAGGGACTAAACACTCTTCTCCTTCTTTGCCGAGGTCTGGTAGCAGCAGCAGCTTGAATTAAAGCCTGTTTTACACACACACACACACACACACACACACACACACACACACACACACACATAGGTTAATGATGGCAGCGTCGACCCCTAACTTTTTTTTCTAAGTGTAATTGTGGCTGTATTCCTAAGAGTTTCAGATTTCAGAGCAAATGGCAACACTAAGTGTCCACAATTACTTTATACTTTCCCGAATAGATCCACCATGCTGGGTTAATTAATTAACATGTAATTTAGCAACTTCTGCTTTCATTAGCATATTCTGCCATTTGCCCTTGTTTAGAGGCTCTACACTAAGTGCAGATCTGTTTAATGAATATGAAATGGCATGCTATCTTGTGAGTCGTGTGCTGCAATGTGTATACAATAGCAGCATTTAATGTAGGTATTCATGAATCTGGCCCATTAGCCTTGAAAATGATTTGCAGTGATGTGGGACCTTTGGATACATATTTGCTGAGTAGTATTAATGTCCATATGTTTGGCATGCATGTCTTGTGTTTACCTTGTACATTGTACTTCTTCTTCTTCTTTCATCTTTTCCCGGTTAGGGGTCACCACAGCGGATCACCTGTCCACTCATGATTGGCAGTGGAGTTTTGCAGTGTCGAGTTGCCAGCCCGGCACCCAACCTTCCACAGAAGGCACACACATGCACACACTCATGCCTAGGGCCAATTTAGTGTATCCAGTCCACCTACAGCATGTCTTTGGGATGTGGGAGGAAACTGGAGCACCCAGAGGAAACCCACGTGACCACAGAGAGGACATGCAGACTCCACACAGAAGGCACCCCAGCCGAGGATCGAACCAGAGAACCTTTTGCTGTGAGGCGGCAGCGCTAACCACTGCACCACCGTGGCCACCCCACCTTGCACATTGTGCACACTTTACAAAATCATCAGAATGTTACATCAACTAATTAAGATTTGCATACAGTGATCTTGAGCAGAACAGTCAGGAATACTTGGGTAGCATGACACTGTTTGATAACTGTGATTTTCACTTATCATATAAATGGCCAATACACCATACTGTGAAACATACAATGTCCATGAATTAAGTTATGTATGAGCTATTATTAATTAATTAATTACTTAATTACTTAATTAATTAATTAATTAATTAATTTATTTTTGTTGACTAGGAAAAGTTTACCGGGTTAAATCCCATTGTTAGCAGAGGCTGAGGGGGAGAAAAGCCCCACATTTAATATCAGATATTTGTATTTATTTATTTTATTTAACATTTGTTAACCGGGTTAGTCTGGCTGGGCCAGGAGCCCTTTTTCAGCAGAGACCTGAGGAGAAAAGCTCCAGGTTACATAAAATGCTTGTCCCATTTTCACCAATCTCAAGCAAAGCAACCTTACCAAATTGACTACCTGCTATAATAACATTGCTCGCTTCGCTACAGGGAACCCCTACAGAACACATCACTGTCTCAACCTGAAACTACTAGGCTGGCCAGAATTTCCAAATTATCTTGCAACCCAACAACTCACTATTGCCCATAAAATTCTGTACCAACCAATGAACACCCCTATACTCTCTCAACTCATAATCCCCTATAATAATCTTAACTCTCTCCGCTCCTCCAGTAAAGTATTGGCTAATTCTATAAAATCAAATAACACTGCTGGTGACTCCCTTTTCACCAGTTCAGTAGGTAGAAAATGGAATCTACTTCCTAGCAACATAACAAAGATTACATCATTACCTCTATTCAAACTAAACATTAAACTTCACTTCCAAAATCACTGGCTGTGCACCTGTAGTAAACCTGATTAATCCTTCCACTACTTATACTCTACTTCATTACTATATCCTACTTCTTACTTACTCTATCATCCACCTGGCTTTCCTCTTCTTCTGCCACTTGTTTTCCTATTACTTCTTTGCTTACGGACTGTCTTACTGGCTCTCTTTGCTTGCTAACTATCTTACTTGCTCTCCTTCCTACAACTTACCTCTTCTAATTTCTCATATTCTTAGCTCTCTTTTCTCTTACTTCCTACCTTATCATTATCTTACAAAGTATTTTTAACTTTATAAGATGTCTTTGAGTTTAACTGTGTGTGGTAGTATTTATTTCATTTAGTTATCTTTATCAGACTTAGTATTTTATATTTATATAAGTATTTTTTTTTTGTGACTGTAACTATGTGAGTCAGTAATTAACTCACTTAGTAATAATGAGTAACCGTAGAATTGTTAGTCTCTGTCTCTTAAAACTTTCTTTAAAACACTAGTATGTTTACCTTATTGTATTCTCTGTGGAGCTTTTCTCCCCGGGCCTCTACTGAAAATGGAAATATCTCCAGTTAGACTAGCCCGGTCAACAAATGTAAAATAAAATAAAAAATAAAAAAATAAATAACATTAGCTGTACAGTGAAAAGATAAAGTAAGAAATGTAGCAAATGACAGATTTGTCATTATACAAAGTAAAAATCAAATAGTACATCAAATAATATTTGTAGCATGCAAACAGAGCATGTACATGAGCTTATTTACTTGATTGTTAAATATTTCGTACATAAATATAGCATTTTAACCCCCAAAAATAAGAGACAATTTAACATATATTGGCTGATTATTGAATAGAAAAATAAAATGCAATAATAGTTAATAGGTAATGCATATATGGCATGATGGCTGAATGGAAAAGATCAACCTGGGGTGTTTTTGAGGTTAGTAATAATTTGCTGACAGACAAGTAGTAGTTTAGCTTAAAAAAATGATAATAAAGAGAGATTTGAAAGCAGAAATTATGGAAATGAGCAGGAGAATAAATGGACAGAGGAGGAATCATACTTATGGTGGGGTGTCAGAGAAAGAGGAAGAGTAAGAGTTTAAGAAATTAATGCAGTATAAGGGTGAGCACTAAGGTGCAAAAGATTGGGAAGCCAAGTGGCTGTAAGTGTTGGAGAAAAGTAATCTGAGTAAAGTTAGCCAAGTGAGCAGAGAGAACAGAGCCGTCTTTGGCATAGGTGCTGTTCAAGCAAAGCTTTGAAACTATTTAAATTTTCTGTTTTCACTTTGTGGGAATTTCATTCCAGAGTTTTGACACATAATGGGAACAGAGATAGTCTCTATCAGTGTTGAAGGTCTTATGGACGCATAGTAAGATTTTATTGCTAGAGTAATAATCTCTAGTGGGTGAATAGTAGAGTATTTTGGAATGCTGGGCATTTGTCTGGAGTGTAAATTACGTTGTGGGCATGATTATTTGTATGACAAATGGTCTGAGAATTCAAGCTGATTTAATTGTTTTAATGCAAGGCAGTTCTGTGTTTTAAAAGGATGGTTGGTTGGTCCGTTGCAAATTCAGCTATTTTGTAGAAGCAAGTGGTCAGTTTAATTTTATATGAAGTGTTGACATTTGTAAGAAGAGGGGAAGCATATAATAGAGAAGGAAGGAGGCATGTTGCTCCTAAGGTTGCTTGATCTGTCAGGTAGTGTTTGACCCTAGAGAGGGACCTGCATTTTCTGTGAGTCTTCTTGATGGAATGAAGTATGTGTTGATCATATTTGATGTTGTCATCTATCATAAATCTAAGTAGTTTAGTTTGGATTATGGTTTCAATTTTTGTGTTATTACTCGAGGTAATATGAAATGTGTGTTTCTGGTTAAGGTGCTGATTTGGAGTAAATAACATAAGCTTAATTGTTTGGTATTGAGTAGCATGTTAGAATTTTTTTAGCAATAGTTCAATGTCAGTGAAAGATTTTTCAGTGATTTCCTGTAATTTTGTTATGGATGAGGCAGAACAGATAAAGGTTGAATAGTCAGTGTATTGTACGAGAGTGACAAGTGCTGTAAAAGTATACAGTTTATTTATGAAAATATGGACTGTGTATTGTCACCTGAGGAACACCCCCAGAGAATTGCTGAAATGTTGAAAGGTTTTGTTACCAATTAGTTGCCTGCTAATGATTGTATAAATAACTGTGAATCCAAGAGAGGGAGGAGTAAGTGAAACCTAAAGATGCAAGTTCAGAAAGTAGCTTTCGGCTGGGCACTGTATCAAATGCTTTGGGAAGGTCTAGGAAAAGCGAAGAAAAAGGTTACCCTCATTTCTGTATTGGTTTATTATATTGGTGAAGTTGAGGAGGGCAGTAGTAATACTGTGGTTGGGACTGAAACTATGCTGGATGTTGGAGAGGAGGTTATATTTGGTTATGTTTCTTAGGCTGCAAATGAATACATTTCAAGGATTTTTGAGATGGGTGATAGGACAGTAATAGTTTGTTAACTCTGTTGAAGTACCTTCTTTGTGAAAGGGTATAATAATGGATTTTTTCCAAATGGATGGTACATAGTTTTCAGTTTTTGATCAGAATGAAGACAGGGAAGGCTAGTTCTTCTGTACCTATTTTTTTGGAACACAGTGGGAAGCTTATCAGCAGCTGAGGTGGTTGCTTTTAATTTGGCTACTATTTCTTTTATGGTTGATTTTGGGATGGACTGAAAACTAAAAGACACTGTGCTGCTTTTGAGAATAAATTGAAGTTGGAGGGGTGAAGACAGGTGGTCATTTATTATTGAAAGAACTGACTGGATAAAATGAGTGTTGAACTGAGTGGTGATGGACTCTTTGTTGTTTGAAGTAGAAGGACAGGATGTAGTGCTATGGCTGGGGTGTAATAATTTATTTAAAGAGGTTTGGTGATTTTGTTGCAGATTACTTTAGCATGATTTCATGTCAGATTTAACAAGGATTGTGATATGGTTTCTGAGCTATCTAAAATGTAGGCAGGCATGTTGTGTTGTATTCGTATACCATTCTGTCCAGGCTTTATCTCTTTGCAGCATGAACTGTTGGGTCTCCTTTGTCAGCCATGTTGCTGTGTTAGTTGTTACCCTTCTTGTCATAACTGGTGATAAATTATTTAGTATTTTTTAGAAAGGGTAATTGAAGTGAGTAACTGCTTCATCTAGGGGCATTACTCTCATACATTCCAGTTGTAGTGGGGCCAGGCTGTAATAAATGTGTCTGTCAAATTTGGTTAAATCGCATACTTGATTACAGATTTTTTTTTGGGTGAACCATGTTGTTGTCTTATTACTTAAGTTGGAGGTGGTCATTTAATAGTATCTGGTAAGCAACAAAGATTTTATATTATGGAGTTTGTTTGTCCATATCCAATCTAGTGAGGACTGCCTGTTAGTGCTTTTTGTGATTCTGGTGGTGGAGCTTATTAGTTGGGTGACGCCAAGTAGGTGAACCGAGTCCTTGGGGTAGTTTGCTGTTTATGGATTGCCAGTCTAAATTTAGGTCACCTAAGATGAAGGTTTCCTGGGGATGTTCTTAAATATCCAGTGCACAATATTTTAACCTGTCTTAATGTTGTTGCCTGGTGAGATGTATTTTCCTGAGATACATATATATTTCTTTGCTTGATTTTGAGGTATGCAGTCAAAAGTTCAGCATTATTAAATTCTGGGATATTTAGATGGGTTGGAGTTGTTTCTAAGTTGTTTTATAAATAATAGTGATACCACCTACTCTTTTAAATTTTCTGTCCAACATGAGTATGTTGAAACTTGGGGGAATAATTTTGTAGTCAGTTATTTCTTGTTTCAGACAAGTTTCAGTGGCAATTAAACTGTGTGGGTAATAAAAATCTAGACATGCATGGATGTCATGAATTTTATTGTAGATACTCCTGAGGTTAATGTTGAAAGCAATGAGGTAAGATTCATTTCCATAGGTTCATAGTATGATACTAGGCTATTGGCCCAGAGGCCCTTATAAGTCTAGCTAAGAATTTGGACTATGTTCCCTCAAAGTCAGCACCTGATGGGAAAATTGTGTTATGAGCTTTGGAAAATAATGGGTTAGCTGAGGTGAGCTGTTGATGTGTGCATCCAGGGTTAGGGTTAGTATCTCCACTAAGTTTTAGGATGGAGGTGGGATGAGTACAAGTATGGAGCCATTTGTATTTGTATCTGCTTTTTAGTATTGCTGAAAATTGCTATAATTAATTTTAATATATCTATAAGAGAACAGATCTGATCATGACTATTAGTACAAAAAAGGAGAGTTAGGGAGAGAAAGAGGGATTTGTGGTGTAAGTATTTGTGTTTGCAATGGAGTTGAGATATGATGTGCGACTATTATGGTAGTTAGTGAGGTGAGGTAGAGTTGTGAGTGTGCAAAACAGTAACATTTGACTTACTGTCATTTTGAGTTTAGATGGTGCAAGTTTAGATGGTGGGTAGAAGAAGGTGGAGGTTTGGTAAGAAGATGGATGTGTGGTGTATTAATGAAAGGAGTGTTATGAGAGATGGAGAAAAAGAGGTGTAGTAAAGGGTGGGTGATATTTGCAGGGTGATATATAGATATTTAAGGTAGTGTAGAGTACTTAGGTTGTGTGCAGAAAGCTGTCTAGTATGAGTTTGGTGGCATTGGGAGGTGAATAAGTGAGTAATTGTGTAGATGAGAAGGATAGTTGTCTGAAGTAGTAGCTATAAATAGGAATATGAGTATCTAAAAAAGTGTTTTTGTGATACTGGTACGTGTGTGTGTGTTTGTATGTGTGTGTGTGTTTGTGTCTGTCTATGTGCTGAAAGATATACATAAATATATATAAAAAGGTGAGGATGGATAAAGGTGTTGGTAAGTAAGAGTGTGTATAGAAAAAAGTGGGTTGAGAATGTCTGTATTAAAAGTTTTCAGTCTGTGGAATGGGTTGCAACAGGAAGTGACAGACGATTGACACTGAAAGAGGATTTTTAAAGTCTATATCTTTAAAGAGTGGGTAATATGTACTAAACTGTGGGAGGAATTAAGAGGTAATAAATGTAAGGGTCCAGGGGGTGGCTGGGGAATTGACGGTGAGGGGATCAAAGCAGACAGAGATAAACAATCACAATATCAGGAGACAATCACTCTACGCAGCAGCTTTAGCATGAGGAATGTTAATGAGACCCATTTATAATCATGAACATTGTTAATTATTGACTAAAAATGCTTAATTTTTAGTTGGGGATATGGAAACGCATTTCTAGCACAAAATAATTCAGCTACCAATGGATAAACTATTAAAGTAGGAGGAAGGGAGGCAGTCATGAATGTTTCCTTAGCCTGTACTAATGCAGCTGTTTGTGATTGCAAACATATAATTGAGAAGAAAATGCAAGCCTTACTAACAAGTAATTTAACTGGGACTCCAAGCTCAGTTACTAATTAACAATATAGACATACAGCAGAATAAATTTGTGTTTGCTACTTTAAATGTCTTTGGCAAGTTGAAAAGGGAAGCAGAATGTTGTAGTCAGGGGGGTTCTGTAGTAGATGTGAATGCCTTGTCGTTTATTCTAAAAGAAAAATTCAAACTGTAGCTTGAAGTTACCTAAAAGAGAAACATGATAAGAAAAGAGTGGTTAGGTTGGCCATGTAGCCTAATGGGAAAGGCATCGGATTTCAGATCAGAATATTGTAGACTTGAGTCCTACCATATTTGTACAACAAGTGAACTAGCACTTTGTTTGGGGGTTGGTATAATGGATAAAAATGTTTACCTCACTAAAACAAAGTTCAGGATTTGATTCTCACCTTTGAAAGAGAATTTGGCTAGGCTTAAAATGCCCCACAAGGGCAGCTAGCCTGGTAGCTTCCTATGAATCTGTGAATCTCTGCTAGTTCCTAAAGTAAAGCGTCAAAGAAAAATCTAGAATTAGTCTGCTAGTATACAGATAAAGGAACAAGAAAACAAGAAAAACACAGCTGCAAAACAGTCAATGAGTTCCAGCAAACATCACCATATACATGCAAGTAAGGCATACATTACATAGAAATATACAATGAAGTATAAAATCTGCATAACTTCACCTAATTTATAAATAGTTGATATTAGCAACCATGCAGACCCTGCAATGTTACAGCCAAATGTATTCCAATACTCTATAACTCTGAGTAGAAAGGGCTGTGTCATAACAGCATCCATCTAATTGCTGAACATAATGACCCACAAAATAAATTAGTAAAGATTCATGCACATACACAAAAATAACAGTCAGCATTAGTAGCTGGAATTAGAACAGAAATAACAACTTACTCAAGTCAGGAAAAGACACAAGTGACTTATACAGAAATAAAGAAGAGGTAGACTGTGAATAAAGGGAATACTGTAATCTCAGGTCATAAGCTGTAAAGATATGAAAAAACATTGGCTGCACCTATCTAGTTTTACTAGGAGGGTAAGGGGAGAGGTGTTAAAAGGAGAAGAATTAAAGAAAATCAGAAGAAAACACTGTAAAGGGCAGAGATAATCACAGTAGCAGGAGACAAATATAATTTATTTCTGCATTATGTAATGAATAGTGATCAACATATTGTTTTATCTGCCTATCAAGACACATTCTTACTCACCCAAACATGTGGTGTACACTACAAATGCGTACTACACTACATTTATAGTAAGACCTCTCCTGTGGCATTGGCAGTGGATATGCTGTACTCTAGCCTGTGTGCTTAGAGAGGCAGATGTTCAAATCCAGCACTGGCTGACCAGAGTGTTTGTGTGTGTGTGTGTGTGTGTGTGTGTGTGTGTGTGTGTGTGTGTGTGTGTGTGTGTGTGTGTGTGCGTGTGTGTGTGTGTATGTGAGACTAGAGTGCTATGTAGTATTGGCTTATCCAACAGATGTGATGTGTACACTTCCACTCTGGAGAAACATTTACACTAGGAGATGGCTTCTGCACCATAGTCAGTCCCTTCTACCCCATACATCTGCTTTGCAACACACTGATGTTGAGATCATCCTTTCAAATATGCTATATATATATAACAATGCCACTGAAGTCCCCTAACTGTGCTCTACCTGCAATATGTGCAATGTCCTCCACTGAATCAGCTTTCCTTGTAAACTATCTTACCTTTCACCTGCCCTATTATTCATGAACTTCCCTGATTTTGTTACATTGTAGCTCTGTCCCCATTAATCCCTTTTAACTTGTAATGACCTTGTAGAAAAGATGGTGAACTATACTTAATAGCAGTTAATGACAATAATTACAGGTGTAGCCTTCTTTTCATGCTGAAAAAATGAGTGGTAAATTCACACTCATCTTCTACCAACATTTCAGTTTTAAAATCATTTAAAAGTGGCCTTGATAATTTATAGAGTTCTTCCAGCTTCTGCTAATGGGTGGTGGGGGTGCGTGAGATTGTACATAAATCTATTTATATATAACCACTTTCTTGTTAGGTTTTCCCTGCCTTTAATTTATGTATTTCAAGTTGCCCCATCTGTAATTGTGCTATTCACACATACTCACTTACTGAGCTAAAACATGCTTCTGTGTTTATATTGCATTCACAAGCACAGCTGCTACTCAATGTGGCCTTTAAATTGCATTCTGGACACAAGCAAGTGCTGCTAGATGATAGGCATTGCTAAGCACCTTGCTTATTCAATGAGCAATACTACTACTCATGCACAGATCTGCCGATAAGGTAGGGTTTGGAGTGACATGTATACATTCCTGGATTGACTTTTTTAACAGATGTGTGGACTTTTTTGTATGTTCAGTCTTCCATTATACTTTGTTATACATTGTATTAATTTGACTACTGCCAACATTTTCAACCCACAAAGAATATAAAAAACGATTATTTATATTATAGGGTTTTATTCTGTCTCCTGTCTCAAATATTTGAGGTGCAAACTTTAGAATGTTTAGCAGTTTTATTTGAAAAAGTTTAAGCACCTGAGCAGGAGGTGCAAAGGTCATGAGGAGGAAAGCAAACAACAGTGGCCTATGCTAAAGGTAAAAATGCAACATATAACACACACATTTCACAGCAGCATATCAAGCTGATTTGGAAAGTAATCTAATGGTCACCATTATTTTATGGAAAAAAAAAACTGTGTGTGTGTGTGTGTGTGTGTGTGTGTGTGTGTGTGTGTGTGTGTGTGTGTGTGTGTGTGTGTGTGTGTGTGTGTATGTGTGTGTGTGTGTGTGTGTGTGTGTGTGTGTGTGTGTGTGTATGTGGGTGTGTGTGTGTGCATGTGACTCCATGCAAAATCGATTGAGCCATTATTTTACACTTGGTAAGCAGAGCTTTTACTGTTTAGCAAGTGTAAAAACTAAATGAAACAGAAAAAAAGAGTGTGTGTGTTCACGTGTGTGTGTGCGTGTGTGTGTGTGTGTGTGTGTGTGTGTGTGTGTGTGTGTGTGTGTGTGTTTATATTTTTATCTGTGTGCGAGCATATGCATGCTTGTGTGCATGAAAGCAAGGTGCGTATGTGTGTGAGAGAAAGAGTGAAGACTGAAAGTGATCAAGCACTGGCAGCAGTAATTCTGAAGAGGCTTGTGTACATCTCAACCTCTTAGTTCAAGATATCTGGATAAAACCTAAAATAAAAGGGTAAAAAATGCTCAAAACAGCAACATATTTTAAATATTGCTGTTATAAAATTACTTGAATAACAGAACTTGTGTAAGTATGCATTTTCTGAAGTGCAAGTGTGTGTATGAGAGAGTGAGATCAGGTGACCAGTGACAGCATACCTCTCGATCTCTAGCTCAAGATATCTGGATAGGGCCTGAAATAAAGGGGGATCAAAGACTCAAAAATAGTAAACATATTTTAAATAGTGTTTTTATAAAATTACAAACTAGCTTAAATGACAGGATTTGTGTGAGCATGAATTTTTGGAAGGAAATAAAGTCTGAAATCTATGTTATTATTTAGTGACTTCAATCCAAATGACTGGCAGTAAACCACACATATTAGGAGTAAGGGACCAAAAAATAAAGTAAGCATCTGAATATTTTTTTAAATGTCATATTTTGGATGTAAAATGCTTCCTCCAACTCCATTTACATGTACTACAGCAACTGTGAAGCATTATGTGGACAAACTATTTTATATCAAAAATATATAAAATATATTGTAATAAAAAAAAGATATTACGTATGTAAGTAAGTGAGTAAATAAAACACAACGATTTTACCGACAACCCGTTTTATAAGTGCAATAGTGCCCTCCAGGGTATGAGCTATGCGGCAGCTGGTTTCAAAACACCTGTGAGGGTGTTATTTCCACAGTAACACATACCCTGTTGGGCATTATTGCTTTTATATTGCTAAACTTGCACAGGAAATGTTAATGAAGTTGATGACATATATTTATACCACTGCATGCAATATAAAATATAACAGGATTTCCATTTATCCATGCAGTAAAAGTCAGTACCCAGGATGCAAAGAAACTCATTCAGGAACAGAATGCTCAGCACAGTTATACTAACCCATGTATACAGATAATCAAAGCGATACACTTTAATTGCATACCATCAACAGGACGGCAGTGACCTAAACATTTCCAGTGGACTAAATATGCATCTAAGAATTGCATGGGAGGAATCCCGGATTGCATGAGTCTGAAGCAGTGCTATGCATTTTTGTTGGCAGAAGTAGTGCTGCACAGGGGAAGACACAACTGGACAGACTATATAGAGTATCACTGCACTTGACAAAGGTGAATGACTTTGCTGAAAAGTCTTTAAAATTAATAGTATATGAACTCATAGTATATGGACACAAGAATAATGTACATCCTGTGAAAGGCATCACAGGGTACAAAAGTTGAGCAGTCATCTCAAGCATTGTAATGCTTGAGCACACAAACATAAGCATAAGGCAGACCTAGTAAATAAACATGTGGGAAAGTTTATACAAAGTAAGGACAAGTTGATTGAAAGAATTAAGATGCAGGGGAAGTTAAATGGGGAGAACGAACATAGCATACAATGGGATTATTGTACAAATCAGTAACAAGAGAAGGTAAATGGCGAAAATATACTCAGATAATGCAATTAGATATGTTTATGTCACAAACACCATTTTAACATAAACACTTTCGTATTGATGCAATGACAATCCTGTTCATAATTTGACCCATGCACATACTGTAAATAAAAACGGACATGGCAACAAAGGCCGTCAGAGGGACAAAAAGCAACAGCGTATCAAAGGTTTATTACTAAGTATGGGTCTAATACTTTCAAGATTAGACAAATTATAGCAAAATATTGGCACATATTGAAATCAGATCCATATTTTGACACATTGTTAGAAAATGATTATAGTTTTGGTTTTAGACGAGGGAGAAATATAGGAGAATGTTTGTCAAGTTTCAAAAAGGGATATTTTAAGCAAGAAAATAAAACAAATTCAATAGTGGTAGGGTGCACCTATTGTGGGCTTTGCATATACTGTAAGCATATATCTAAGACTAAATCATTCACTTCTGTTAACACATCAAAAGTGTATGATATCCGTCATTTGATCACATGTGCAACAGAATGTGTAGTCTATATGGCAGTATGCCAGTTTGGCTCCTTCTATATAAGGCAAAAATCTCTTAGCTTTAAACAACGTATTGCTTTACATATTAGTGATATAAATTGTTGATGGAACAGAAGTGCATTATTTAAACACATATTGGTACACCCTACAGCACATTTTGTTTTTTTGGGCATAGATAAGGTGGCAGGGGACAATATATCAATCATACATAAACATAAAATTCTCATGAAAAAAGAGAGACAATGGATAGTTAATTTGGGAGCCCTATTTAAACCCGAGCTGAATGACCAGTGGTAATCTATGTTATAATCTAAGGGATTTTTGTATATAAAATGTAACTTCTTTTTCATAGGAATAATGATGGAAAAATCTATTTCACATGATGTATTATGTATAAAAAATGTTGCTTCACAAATTTCTTTTATGTGGGGTATGTGTATTTATGACAAAGGGCAGACTGTAAGTGAATGTGTATAAAGAAGGGGGAGGGGACTTCCTAATACATGCACTGATGATGCTAAGGCAAAACCTGGTTTGCTGGTGAGGTGATTTGGCCTGTTAGCCATTAAAGTTGGGCTATGCATCTGTTTTTGGACTTTCAGAATTTTTCTTCAAGCATGATGTTTTCTGTATTGGTTTATATTGAGTAGTGTCTATTGTTGGAAAACCGGGCATTTCATCACTGTGCACCATGTTTGGTATATATATGTATATATATATATATATATATATATATATATATATATATATATATATATATATATATATGGGTTGTATTTGTACTAACTGACAGTACTGCTGTATTTACCAATTCATCATGTATAAACAAGAAGAAATGAACCCCTACAGTTGCTGTGTCAAGCTCATCAGAAAGAGACATGTTTTGGCCATTTGTTGTCATTTGCAATTATAGAGAGGGGTATACTACCTTTAAACCTACATTAGACAAGTATGTGTTGCATATTCATGCAAATGCTAAATAGTAGTATAATAATACTCAAAATATGTAAGTGCTGGATGACAATGCAGATCTGATGACATTTCATTAGTTCAAGGTCTCTATTCATAACTGACTTCCAACTGCTTCATTATACTAGGCATGCTCACAAGGAATTATAGTGAACCACAAGTAAACAACAGAAACATACAAAAAAAGTCATAACACGTCTAATCAAACTTTCTGAAGATCTTGCAGCATGCTATACAGTAAGAAATGTTATGTGAGCTCTCGTGTCCTATAAAGCTCTTCAGTGGGAAGAAAAAACTTACAGTAATACATAAAGGTTTGGATGAAGATATGCAATACAGAGCATTAATATTTGGAAAATAAGTAATGCTTGTAAGCAATCAATAACATGACATTTTCATCTTGCCACAGTTGAACACATGCCAGGACAGATATCAGAAAGCTGAGTATTAGCCATTGATGCACACAGGAATAGGCATACCACTCGTGTTATGAAGAGCACTCTTGAAGGGCTTACCACACTTTCTTTTTGTAATGGGTATGGATCCCTACTTAGAGCATGAGCCATTAAAATGTGTCCCTTTGCCTGTGGTCTAACTACTTTCTTTCCCTAAGCCACTCTGACCCAGTTATGTAACAGAGATGTTTCAAACCCCTTTTTATCATATTACACACTGTACAGAGCTGTATATTGGCAGTATCTACCACGGAAGACAGCAATGGAGCCTGAAACAAGTAAATGAGATCAATATGCAAATTAAGAAAGGACTTATTTTCATGAGAATTTGTACAATATTAATTTGTCAGAATTATGAAAGTGCGGTACCTATGTTAATGTTCACACAACTCTGAGCAATTCTATATCAATGTTTCTGGGGCAAGGAAGCTTTTTCTATTGTTTTCTACACACTGTCCTAGAATTGAAATGCACTCTATCTATATAGACATGCTATACAAGTCAGTACTCAATGCCTGTGCCACAGGAGCACTCACACCATGACATTCCCAGAAACGTTTTCATTGCCACAAAATCACAAAATGTGTTTATGTTTGTTTGCCCAAAGTAGAAATACATAACAATAACTTGATGCAATGGTGTTTGTGCAACATCACTGCATTGCTATAATGTTGTTCATTGCTGGAATTGAACAGCAAGCCAAGTATGCCATCTGACTAATAAAATTTGCATGAATTACATGCACCGCAGTGGAAGCTTAAAAAGACTCCACCTATGTGAAGAAGTCATTACATCATATGATTGTGTTGCATGCAATTTGTATGGGATAAAAGAGAAAGGGAGGCCTCTCCCACTGTAATTGCACACATTGTAAATGTGGTGGATGTCATTCATGCATAACAGTATAAGGGCAGACAGTGCATACAGTCACTCATTGCAGGTTTTGAACGCAATTTTTTGACAACAGTAGCTACACGATATTCGGAAGATGAATGTGCCATAGTAGAATTCTTGCTACAGTTGTGAGATATATGGATATTTGAAGGCATTACATCATTTTATTGCTGCAAGAGATATGTGTGTCAGCAATTTGTTTAGAACACTGCTGCTATATGTCACACAACATTGCCTGATGCTAAGTATACCCAAACACATATGATGTGTAATATAGCTGTCACTGTGATGGTAGAATGACAATTGTGGACAATGTGTAGATAATCACAGACCTGAACACATGCCTTATTAAGGCAACAATGTACAGAACATTGTCACATTTCTTCATGCCAGAGGAGAAGGCTTATTGCAACTGTTATGAAAGGAAAATGTAATGAAATGTTATCATATGTCTTAAATAAAGCATTTTAATGTGCAAAGTGATCTTAACTTTTTCTAAGAGAAATGACCATCCATACATGCGCACAGCAGATATGTATGTAACAACATTTTTGGCAACTTGTATATTTGCAGTCATACTGACAGCACTTGCTATATGCAAAAATGATGGGATTTCAACTAACTACCTAGGATCACAATCTAGATAATATTGTCTGAATCACAAGTGCCACTTGAGATGTTGGTTCACAACTGTTAGAGTGCACATCTGAATGGATGACATCATCATTGTCTAATAGCTTGATGCTTCTGCTAAAATGTGGTGGAAGGCAACATTAACACTGCGCAGCAACATATCATCTTTTCTATACAGTATGAGAATAAACATACATTCACAGAAGAGAGCTACTGTTGGATTCAAACCACCTATCTATTTAGTTACACATTTGAGAGAGCACATATCAACAGCCAGTACCACAGAAGAAATTGTATTAGAGCTCTGAGATAGTGCAGTTTTGTAACCATTATTAAATGGGTTTTGGATGTGGATGCTAGAAATGTTATTTTAGCTTTCTGACACTGAAAATATGAATTTTAAGTGGATGAATACATAATGGTGGCTGTGACAGAGCCAATTGCATATGACAGCAAACACAGTCACAATATTTAAGCAACAATGGATTCAAACCAAGTACCTATCTAGAGAACACAGTATTAACATCAAGTGACACAGGAAACATTGTATTAGAACTGTGAGATACTGCAGTTTTGAAAGCATAATATAGTCATTGTGTTTCCAAAACTGTTTTCCCCTGTGGATATTAGAAATATATAGGATAGCCCTCTACCACTGAAACAATGTCTCCTAAATGGAAGTGTACTTATGGGATGTTGGTAAAGAGCCAAATGCACATGACAGTACACTCAATCAAACTACTTAAGTAGTGTGAGTTTCGAACCCCAGGCCTGTCTAGTTATAGAACATAGATAACATAGCGTTAACTACAAGAACCAGAGGAAGGGTCTGATGGTTATAGTGAGAGAGTGCGTTTATGAAAGGCTGACCTCATCAGTGTGTCACAGAGAAGATGTTTGTGGTAAAAGTGGAATAAAACAGTCCTCTCCCAATGAAAATGTTTCTTCTGAGTGAAAGTAGATATGGCACTTCTGTTGAGGAAGCTATATTCATCTGACATTTAAGCCACGCACAAGTTCATCACTGTGAAATTTGAACCTCTTGCCTGTCTAATTATACAATCTGGAGAACATAGTATGAATCATAATGCACCACAGGAAAAGTATGATTTTTAAGTGGGTAGACTGTACTTTTTACACGATGACTTCATCAGTTTGTTGGTGTTAAAAATGGGATAAAGTGCAGAGGAAGGTCTGTCTAAAGAAGTTTATTTTTCTCCTGAGTGGAAATGGGCAAAGCACATCTTTTGTTGAAGCTTTATTTACCTGACAAGAGAACCACACACAACTTCCCCAGTGTCAGATTTGAACCACCCGCACAGCTGATTACACAATCTAGAGAACACAGTATGACTCAAAAGTACCACAGGAGAAATCTGACTCCTAAGGGAGAAAGTGCACTACTGACATGATGATTTCTCCTCTGTGTTGCAGAGAGGACGTTTCTGTTAAAAGTAGGATAAAGTGCAGAAGGAACTATGTCCAAAGCTAAATTATTCTCATGAGTGGAAATAGCACATAGGTTGTTGAAGATTTTCTTACTACACACACACACACACACACACACACACACACACACACACACACACACACACACACACACAGACACACACACGTTAACCACTGTCAGATTGGAACCACCTTTTGCACTGGATATACAATCACGAGAATACAGTACTAATTGCAAGTACCACAGGAGAAGTCTGATTTTAAAATTGTGAAAATGCATATTTGTTAGTATTAACACATCAGTGTTTTGAAGATCAGCTAGTGTGCATCACGGGTTTTGTGGCAACTGGACATGTCTGAACAGTCCAGCATAACAGCACTGTGCTTGTCCCATGTAATTACATACTGCTCTGATAGCATCTAAAACATGTTATTTATGTACATTGAATTACTGTGAATGATACATACCTGTTTCACAGTATGGTGCTTCAGTGACAACCACAACTGTAAGACAGTGGACTGTCAAGTAAGCATTCATGACAGTTCATTCCAGGATGATTGTATGCAACTAGTAACCATTTATTGTGTCATTGTCAGTTGTACTGGCTCATGCTTGGACAATGTCCTTTGACAATGCAGACGCTTCCAAAATATGACAGTGCACTGCTGAATAACAGTGATAGATTACGTGTGAATAGGTTACACACCATTACAACAAAGTTGTAAGTGTATGCATTGGAGTGCATCCATTCATTAATAGACTGAATTAATTGAGTCAGCATCAGTGAGAAATTCAGAAACCTTAGTTACAAAAATTCCATTAACACATACAGATGTTGCACAACATACATAATTATTTTATTATTTTTTTCTTCTCTCCTTGAAGTGCATCACTGGCTCATTTGTGTAGCTGCTAACCAATTCTTGGTCCATGCATAATCATATATTGAGGTGTTAAACTCAGAACGGGACTCAGCAGTAGTCTATGGTGCTCCATGCTGACCTTTGCTTAAATAATCAGTATGCACATACAACTATGTCTAAATGTAATAGAAATAGAATAGATGTTATGTTTCCTGTGTCATGATTTACAAATTTGTCATGACAGTTACAGTCCTTTACTCATTATATGTATGATGATACAGGTGTATTCTTAAACACATGAGATATCTAGTACATTACTGCTAGTGGAAATATGGCTTACGGAAACAATTTTGAATCAAGGAGGTTTATTTGATGACACAGAAGGGATGGGTAGAAGGGGGCATTTGGAGACAGAGATATACATACAGATATACTAAAAGATTAGTTTATGGTTCAGTCTGTATACATTTGTGTTGTGTTATACTGCATTTTTTGACCTATATAAACTTCCAGAATCACACCAATGGCTTTTTCTAATGCCTCAACTGTCAAGCAAGCAATAATATCCAACAAGGTGTGTGTTACTGTGTAAATAATGCCCAACCAGGGGAGTTATGAATCCCAGTGTTGCAGGCGGAGGGCCTTTACTCCCCTGGAATAGCATTATTTACACAGTAACACATAACCTGGAGGGCATTATTGCACATAAAGAATGGATGGTATGTAAAATTGTTGTGTTTTACTTATTTATTTTTTATTACTATATAATTTTTATATATATTCTTGATGTAAAATAGTTCCTTTGCCTAATGTTTCATAGATGCTGTAATAAATTTAAATGATGTTGGAGGAAGCATTTTACACCCAAAATATAACATTAAAAATATCTAAATATTTACTTTATTTATTTATTTTTTTGGTCCCATACACCTAAAACACGTGGTTTGTTGCTTTGCCAGTCATCAGGGACTGAGGTCACTAAATAATGACTACATTTGACTTTCAGACTTTATTTCCTTCAGAAAATTCATGCTAACACAAATCCTGTTATTTAAGCTACTTTGTAATTTTATAAGAACAATATTTAAAATTTGTTCTTATTTTTGAGTGTTCCCCCTTTACATCAAGCTTTATCCCGATTTTTGAGCTAAGAGGTCGAGAGGTATGCAAACTTCTTTACTGTAGCTGCTGCCACTGGTCGATCGATATCACTCTCTCTCTCATACACACAAATACTTGTCCTGCAGAAAATGCATGCTAACACAAATCCTATTCTTCAAACAACTTTGTGATTTTTATAATAACAGTATATTTAAAATATGTTCCTATTTTAAGCCTTTGTTCCTCTTTATTTTAGGTTTTAGCCAGAACTCTAGAGCTAGTGCTCTATCACCTTCACTCTTCACTCTCTCACTCTCTCTCTCTCTCACTCACATTCACCTCGCTTTCATGCACACAAGCATGCATACACACACACAGACAGAAACATAAACACAAACACATATACACACACAGAAACATAAACACTCTCACTGTTTACTGTTTAATTTAATTTTATAATCGCTAAACAGAAAAAGCACCGCTTAGTGAGTGTAAAATAATGGCTCTATTGATCTCACTGTCACTCACATGCATGCATACACTCACACACACACACACACACACACACACACACACACACACACACACACACACACACACACACACTTTTTTTGTAATTTTTTTTTTTTTTATTTTACACTGGCTAATCAGCAAAAGTGATGCTTAGTGAGCATAAAATAGTGGTAAGCTTTAGGTTACTTTCAGTCTGAGCTCCATGGCAGCTTGATGTGCTGCCCTGAAGCAGAAGACTCATTTTTCAGTGGGCATTATGCAAGCAATAATGCCTGACAGGGTGAGTGTTAATATTTAATTAACACCCGCCCAGGGGTGTTATGAGGCCCGACACTGCAGGAAGAAGGCCTCTACACACCTGGAAGGGCATTAATTATGCATTACCACATACCCTGTAGGGCATTATTGTGCTTAGAGAATGGGCTGTCTGTAAAACTGGTGTGTTTTACTTGGTTATTTATTTTTTTAAGTACTATATTATTTTTTTTATACATTTTTAATGTAAAATAGTTCCTCCACCTAATGTTTCAGACTTGCTGTAGTATAAGTTAATTGTGTTGGGAGGAAGCATTTCACATCAAACATATATAAAAAAACAATATAGTGCTTAAAAAATAATAACCAAGAAAAACACAACAATTTTACACAGATCCCATTCTCTCTCCCATACATACATACACAGTCTCTTCTGCTTTCACACACACACACGCACACACACAGACAATCTCCTTTGCTTTCATACACACACTCACTCACACAAGATTGCTCTCACTCTCAATCTCTCATACACACAGGCTCCTCTGTTTTCATACAAGCATTCACTCACACAAGACCACTCTCAATCTCTCTCTCTCAGTCTCTCTCACACACACAGTCTCCTCTACTTTCATATGTACATTCTGTGAAATTCTGTATACTTCAGATGTATTGCTGTGTACAGTAAAGTGTTTCCAATATGGATGGAGACAGTGTAGGAAAGTGGAAATACAATGGATATAAAAAGTGTATACACCCCTGTTAAAATGCCAGGTTTTTGTGATATATAAAATGAGACCACAATAAATAATTTCAAACTTTTCCCATCTTTAAAGTGACCTATAACCTGCACAATTCAATTGAAAACCAAACACATCTGTTATGAGAAAAAATATAAAATATGAAAAACATACAATACGCTGGTTGCATAAGTATGCACACCCTTAAACTTAAACTCTGTTGTGTGTGCACAAAATGCTGTAATTAAATCAAAAGGTGCTTCAACAAAGTATTAGTTTAAGGGTGTGCACACACAACAAAGTATTAGTTTAAGGGTGTGCACACTTATACAACCAGCGTATTGTGCATTTTTTATTTTTTATATTTTTTCCCCTAACAGATTTGTTTTTCAATTGAATTGTACAGGTTATAGGTCACATTAAAGGTGGGAAAAGTTTTGAAATGATTTATGGTGGTCTCATTTTTGTGTTTATATTACATAATCAAACTTTTCAAAGTTCGAACGTCATATGATCAAAACCATATGATCTAACTTTTAAAAGTTCGAAAATGTAATAAAAAAAAATAAACCAAACAAAAAAAACCTACCCGAATGGTTTAAGCAGGGGGCACACCCCCCTGCACCCCCTCACACCCCCGCTCTTTAAATATACTAACTCTGAGATCACACTATACTGCAGAAAAAGGAAATCTTCCCATTCTGCACTGTACAGAGATCTCCGTTGAAACATTTGAACTTTTAAAAGTTTGATCATATGGTGTCGACCATATGACGTTCAAACTTTTAAGAGTACAAGAGCTCATTTTTTTATATCACAAAAAAATGGCATTTTAACAAGGGTGTGTACACTTTTTATTTCCACTGTATAATGAGAAAATAAGGAGCATAGTGTAATTTAACAACATATGCAGTGCACACTTACACACATACTATTAATATCTGAAAGCATTAAATAAACGTATGACATACATCTGGACTCAAAGCCTTGACAGTATAAAAAATAATTGAACAGCAGAATGATTTTCTCAGCTCAACACGTACAAACTCAAGTAATCTTGAGTTTAAATGATACATTTTAAGGGACACTGACAACAGATTGAAGCAAGAGAAAATGAAGGCATCAGCCTTCATCACACTAAGGACAGGTGTAACATCCCATAAGCTGTATATGGCATCTATCAGCCTAATACATAAGTTAAATGAACTATCTCAGAAATGTAATATCAGTCCATACTTGTATAGTGCAGCATGGCTAAGCACATTTGCATGATGTGAACCATGCTACTGTGGCCAAAACAAACATTTTCAACTTTTTCCATGAGATGTTAAATGGCATTTACTATCAGTCATCATTGGTGCACAAAGCCAAGCTTCATGAAAATGCTGAGAGCACTAAAAGCGGAAGAGAGATTGTAAGAAAGGGATAGAGACATAGGAAGAGACTTGCTTATGGTCCATTGTTGCACATCTTGTGTTGTTCATAGGTTCATAGGTTCATAGGTTCATAGGTGTGTCATTCTTTGGTTTGTCATCATAATTACTCGGTCATGATCTGTACAAGACAGTGTTCTCAGTAGGAACCAAACAGAGTAATACAGTATCAGGATAATAATAAACACTTACACACAAAGGAGTCATACAAAGCATTTAACAAAACATTGACATACATGTGGAATCAAATCCAGACAGTATTCCTAAACAAATCTACAGACTTGGACATTCTCCTGCCACACCACATAAGAAATCCTACTTCACAAAATCCAATGACAGATTGAGGGAAGGTACAACATATATATTAGTCTTCATTACACTCACAACAATTTTAAAAGCCCATAAGGTGTACATTACACCCAGTAACACAATAAATATGGAACTATAAAAAGTGGTGATACAGAAGTGGGAACATAGAGAGACATGGTGATAGGGATAGAAACAGACAAAGAGTGTTATTTATTTACTTTTTCTGGGCAGCAATTTTTTAATATCGTTATGGTCTGTTACTTTTATGTTTTTTTCTGATAAGTACTCTGTCATTCTATGTACAATCAAGTGGTTCAATAGAAAGCAAACAGGGGTCAAAAAGTAGAAACATGATTAAGACACAAGCAGGATAATGTTGGGTTAATAAGGTATGTAGACAACACTTACACACATAACAGTAATATAAATAAAACATTAAATATGATTTTTACATATTTCTGGATTTGAACCCTTGACACTATTGCCTAAAGCATTTTACAGAAATGTAATTTATGCCAATACACCTACAAGGAAATGTTAATTTACAGCTTGAATTTTACTGAGTAGAAGTGGCAGTCACAAATCAACGTAACAAGGGACAATGTAGGCATCAAGCTTCATCACAGTAATGACAATTTTAACATTAGATACGGTGTACATTACAGCCAACAGCATACTAAATTATTAAATGCAGAATACAGATGCGTTATCTTAAGATGTTATGTGTCATGAGATACACATTTGTTATTAAGCCAGAAATGTTTAGGCATCATGATTCCTAATAATATTTGAAACTGGAACATATTATAATATGTACACAGTACTCTTCAAGTTGTTCAAGAGAAGATTATCCTGGCTTTACATAGGATGGTGAGATTAAGCATACTATCACAAAAGGCACCACAGTAATATGGCCAAAGGCAAAAGCTCATAAGATTTTGCCATAAGCTGTATACTTCCATTTCTCCCAACTGGTGCTCTTTAGTGCCAGTCATTGCACAAACGCTGTGGAGACAGACTGATGACACAGAAGAGGAAAGAGACATAGAGGGGGAGATGGAGGCAGGGAGCAGGTAGATTATGATAGAAGCAGGATCATGATGGCTCAAAGCAATATGTAGGCAACAGCTACATATAAAATACTCTAATAAAATAGTCAATAACAGTTTGACATATTTTTGGAATAGAACCCTTGAACTTTACATAAAAAACAGCCTATAGACCTGACCATTATCTCAGCACACCACAAAATAACTTCTACTTCTCTCAATTTGAATCACACAATTGAAGGGACAGTGACAACTTAATGAAGCAGAAGGGATGAAGAGAGAAAGAGAGAGAGAGGGAGAGAGATGGTGAGAGAGAAATATCAAGAGTTTTGTTTATGGGGCATTTAGTATCACCTATGTATCTGGACTAGCTCAATGGCAAAAGCTACCAGTTTTTACAATAGGACATGAAACGTTATTCACCATCACACAGCATTGGCACATGATGCCAGTCTCGGTGTAAATGTTAAGGACAAAAAGTAAAGGCCTACCAATAGGGCATTTCTGGTCATGAGTGTTGTGTGTGATTCTTTTTTTTTTTATCATATTCAACATGTGAAAAGCTGTTGATAGGATGGGTTAAAATGGGGGGCAAGCAGAGGGTAGGACACAGTGGAAAGAATACAGGAATTTGCAGTAGGGTGGTGGAAGAGCACCATAGCTTTACACATCCTCACAACATAGACATAGAATTGTACATAAAATTTCATGACTTTACAGAGTCACCACACCAGGGAGGGGTGAAAACAGAATAATATTGTAAAGCCAATTGGACCAAATCAAGTGTGTCAAGATGACACATAGGTGAAATGGAGAGCTATGTATGGGGCATACATTTGTGAAAAAAGAGGTATATAACTGATAACTCTCACATGTAAATACATACATGTCCCAAGCAAAAACATGAATCAGGTGTACAGTAATGTCAGTAATAGCTTAGGCATGATGGTTGCAATACACAGCTATGTATTTTGCTCAGTGCTGTGCTTGAAGCATTGCAGACGACCACTGTATATAAACCTGTGAGCAGGTCAGTGGTAGCATCATTTGTACAAGTATAGCAGTACACAATTAATTAAATATCTACTTTGACTGCATTACTAAGAATACTA
This sequence comes from Protopterus annectens, assembly GCF_019279795.1. Classification (NCBI taxonomy): domain Eukaryota; kingdom Metazoa; phylum Chordata; order Ceratodontiformes; family Protopteridae; genus Protopterus; species Protopterus annectens. Next base: position 888,750,099 of record NC_056729.1, read on the forward strand.
ACAGGAATGCAATGACTGGCAACAGTTATATAACCAGTCATTCACAGCTGAGTTGGAATGATACAAATATTTCTTCTGCAATACATTTGCATTAAAGCAAGCTTCTGAGTAGGCAAACATTAGCTATTTACTTTCTGCATCATGCATATATGCAACCATAAGTCACAAAGACATGTCTAAAGAGCAGGGTACAGTCATCATTACTTACATGGGGGGGTAAAGGAGGGCAAACCTGAAACCAATTAAATGAGTTTGTGCAAGTAGCAAATGTATTCATTAAGTAAACAATTGTCATGGCTGGTAGAAGGTGCCTATCTAAGTCAACAGTAGTGTATAGATAACTTGTTTGTGTGTGTGAGGTGGTATAGGCATTTTTTTCAATATGTGTGTGTGTCTGCATGAACACAATCAAGCACTGTGCTAGCCCTACATCCTAGCATCTCAGACAGGTATGAGACGTGCATGGTAGAGTAATCAGTTCAGCATCATTGCCCCCAACCATGAAAATGAGCTCTGCTAGGAGTTGGACTGTTATTTCAATGGCCGTAGCAGGAAGTCAGGGGGCTACTGGAACATGAGTGATGTCAGCTGGACAAACTCTCATCCTGATAACATCCAGGAACATGACCACAGAGCCTACCAGGTTTGGGTGTGGACACAGTAATCACTGATAAAGCAGTGGAAGGCCACTAGAAGAAATGGATTTTGCACAGCCATGTAATTTAATACCAGATGATGTAGCAGCTGTCTAGCAATGTGGATGCTGACCCTCCCTCAGTGGGCATCCCATTACAGATACCACCCAATCGAGTGTATCATTCAACATTTCCAAAGAGTCAACCACATGGTTCAGGCAGTCCTGCATGTCAGAGTGCACAACATTTAGTGCTCACTCTATCTCTTCTGAGGCCCAGACCGAACATGCCTGTGTGTCCATGATGGCCCTACACATACATCATATGGCACCTACTGACATACCAACATCAAAATGAAGGTGGACAACAGTCTTCCTCCAAGCACCTCCACCAACCTCCCTGTTTGGCAGTTCACTCTCACAATAGTTACAGGGAGAATAAACCAGCTCTGCAACTGGAGTAATCAACTACCCTTATCAACTGTGTCACTCTTAAACTGTCCTGTGTCTGAGGTCTCTGTATCATGGGTATGCATAGGTGAACTGACTGTGTCTGAGTATGGGCAAAGGATGCTGGAGTTGCAACCTCAGTGTCAGACTGATCCTCTGCACCTGCAGACTGTGACTCTTCATTGCCAACATCATCATAGTTTGCTGATGCTCTAACATCAGGAGATATGAGTTCTACAGTGCCACTGATAGGATCATCTAATTTAACAAGTAAACAACACAACAAAGAGAAATATAGAATACAAACTGATTATCTTATGTTATATAAGACATATTTTAAACAATAATAGTTGCTAATGAAATGCTAGGATGACATTCATGTATACATAAATCTACTTTATTTACAGTAATAACAATACAAAAAGTGTGTTTACCATGGGTAGATTGTTCATTTTCTGCATCACTGTATGGCAGTTAACATGGAGCACCAAAATACAGATGGCCAGAACTCAAAAGTCAGCAACAATTTTTTATTTTAAATCAAGTCAGGAACAACGGCATACCAGTTTCAACTACAAAGCCTTCTTCAGTGCAGTATTCAGTTAACAGGGGGCAGATGTTTTTGGCGAAATAGTCCTATATGCAATGAAACATAATACAAATAAATAGATAGATAAACCACAATTGAGTGTTAACAAAACAAATATGCATGACTGTATGATGCACAACATAATTGAAAAAGTAAGGCTGTATATGAGTACACACAAGTTAATAAAGAAATCCCCCACAGAAAAAATAAGGGAAATGAAAAACAATGCTAAAACTATGTATAGGGGATAACAGTTGTGTAATTCTGTAGCACATTCCAATATTAACAAAAATAAATTACAAAAACACTGGAACAATTAAAGCAAACACGATAAACGTAAAACAGGAACCAATCAGCTGTTCACAAAGAACTAGGAGCTTCAAAAACCTAACGTATACTCAGTTTATTAAAACAGAACACATTTTCATCACCCTAAAGAGAGTAACTTCATCAGAATTAAAGGCAGAACAATGTAGAACAAGCTCCTAGTTCTTCATGAACAGCTGATTGGTTCCTGTTTTACGTAAAAAGAAATTACACTTTTAAAGTAAAAATGTAAAAAAAAAATTGTTGGATATCCACTGGTGTGAAGGGCAGACAGGTACTTATCACAGGGTTAACGAATTTTGTGGGCTATGAATGTAAAACCCCTGCCCTTGCTAATAAGTGACACAATACTTTTCTGCAATAACTGCTTAGATTTCCAAACAAAAAGTTTCCATAATTCCAGGTAACATCCTTTACAAACATTTGTAATGGAAAGAAATTACTGATATACATGGCTATGCCAACGTAGACAGTAACCCTATGAGAAATGAAATCCATCAGTAAGGTTAAATTAAGGATTTTGTAATAAACAGCAACATACATTTGTAGCAAGTTTTGAAAGCAAATAGCAGTGCCAAATTATATGGAGCCAAGCAGTCCCCCGTACTATGATACAAGTTACTTATCTACATGATCACCTTTATATAGTGCAGAACTCTGAGCATTGTGAATACGCAAAGGAGGAGTAAACTCATTAGTATTCATAAATTCCACAATCTGCACTAAGTGCAAGGCAGGAAAATATGGTGTGAGGACCTACACAGTTGCGAGCATATATTCTAGTACTGCAATGACAAGCATTGAGAAGTGTTACCTGTTAAGGGCTTGGATGTATTAAAGATTAAACCAAAAAAAAAAAAAATAAAGGTAGCAGATAACAGCTCGGTATTCACCTCAAAGCTTCAGGCATAAACAAAAAATAAAGCTCAACCACCATGGCTAAAGGAAGAAAACTCACTTTAATAACAAAACAAATTTGTTTTGTTATTAAAGTGAGTTTTTTCCTTTAGTCATGGTGGTTCGGCTTCATTTTCTGTTTATGCCTGAAGTATTAAATATTAGTCTGATTGCAGGAACAATCAGTGTTTCACAGTCTGTCCTCTTTGATGTACTCTTACTGAGGGTATGTCAGCGAGACGAAACTTGCAAGAAGGTCTGAGATTTCATTGACTGACTTGAGAGCAGTATTTCTAACATTTCTATGAACTGTTTATTACCAATCTTTGGCCTCTGAGGAACATGTGTATGCAGTTCTAAGGAAATATAATTCTCACTGAAACAGATATCAAAATAGTGCAAATGAGACTGCATTCTTGTTAGAAAAGCATCAATAATGGAAAGATGCTCACAAAATAAAGAGAAGAAAGCAACTGCAGTGTTGAAAATATTTGTTTTTTTTTTATTTTGTAAGGAAATATTAGCTTAACTGTTACCAGTATTCCAGCTTTCACACATCTTCTGGCAAATTACAATTGACAACTTTCAAAACATGGTTCTGTTATGTCTATAATGTAAATTTTAATGTGAATCAATACAGTGTAAAATATTGAGTATATGTACTCTACTTTTTCCTTCTTGTTATACCTGTGTCTATGACACATAGTGATAATTATCTCAAGTGTGTGTGTTGTTAATGCCCTAATTGGATGTTCACATGCAGATATGCTGTTTTTATAAATATATTGATGTTTAAAGAGCATATGTTCATATTGTAAAACAACAAATTTTCTGTATTCCATGTGAACTGATGTTAGAAATGTGTTGTTAGCAATCCTCTTCTCATTATTAATAACAGTACATGCTAGACATAATGTGACATATAACGTTTTGTAAAGTGTGATAACACAAAAGCAGTAACATGGACATAAGTGCCATATATGCTGGAAAACTATGCACATTTCACAATCATCCATCTTGATAGTAATGAATTTTATTGCAAATTTATTGAAAATGTTTATGCCATAAGTAATTGTATAAACCATGGCAAGAATGATCTCATGTCATTCTCTGCATGTCCCCTTTCAGAACAATTGCCATTGCATGAAATCCTGATAATGTGTAATCTAAATGCTATTTGTGATGTGGCAAGCAGATGTGAAAAGGATGAGTGTGTTATGTTAATGTTGCAAGTGCTGGGTTCCTTGCTAGATATATCCTGTAATTGTGCTAGTTTGCAATACATGTTATTTTTTTTTCCTTTTGTATGTGCATGCCTCTCTGCAGTGCACAAAGAGGTCTCATGCCTGAAGGAATAAAAATAAAAAATATAATATGTCCTGCCTTCCGTATAACAAACAGCATTTTGGCTGTGCATGGCTGTTACCATGGATAATACTGAGTGAATTAAATTCAACTGTCAGCTAACATCGTTTGTGGCACAAGGTGTAAGTGCAGTGAGCAGAGAGAAAGAAAGCAAGTGATGTGGGGTTCAAATCCAGTTTATAAATTATTTTCCAGAGAGGGGGGTCTAAAAAAATATTGAAAGAAAGAAATCTGTGTACTCGGGATAATGAGTATCCATATAAAACAACTGAATGAATATACATAAAAATATATATAAATGGAAACTGTGATAGCAGATAAAACATATTTAACTTGGTTTATTACAGAATAGTTAATTACAGAATATTAAGTGCTTTTGCGATAGAATAGATCATTTCATCAGACCACATTTTACCAAAACTAACCAGCATATATACAAAAATAATAGCCAATCAGCTGCAAGATTTCAAAAATCCCACAAGCAATCACAGCAAAGTTACTATCAAAAGTGTTACATAGTAACATATTTAAAAAGCCACTCATAAAAATCATTCATAAAAAACATTAATTAAAATAAAACAACAGAAGCCAAATGCATATCATAAGTCAAATCTAATGTAGCCTACAAACTTCTAAAATAGGTATAAGAGAAACATATCCATGAAGGCCAGGCCGCTATCTGATTGCATCTTTATGATCAAGCACAATTCAGAACTCTCAGTTGAATTACATTTATCTCCCAATGTAAGTTATCTAACATCATATCAATAACCATACATCTAAATGCATGTTCAACACCTTTCTCCTCAATGTGGTTAGCTAAAAATGTTACAATTATTAGTTATTCTAAACTGGTACAGGTGCTTCCTAATTCTTTCCTTAAGGCTCCTGTTAGTCTTGACAATATAAAATGAGGCACAGACTACACAATAAGCTAAGTAAATGAGATCCATAGTATCACAACTAACCCTGCCTTTGAAACAAACTCTAATACCATTTTCAGGGTGCACAAACAGTTTGTACTATCTATATATGCACAAAAACTACAATTGCCACAAGGATAAGTACCTAACGGTTGACTGAAATACTAATCTCTCCTAGAACTATCAGGATATCACAAAAGTCACTTCAGGCGATTCTTATTTCTAAAATTAGTTTGATGGGTGACCTCCACACTCCCCCTAATCTTGTGATTTGTAATTAAAACAGAACAATGTTTCATTATAACATGAATAAT
>NC_056729.1:888760597-888805597 GCF_019279795.1 Protopterus annectens
CATATTACAAACAGACTATTTACAGAGATTACATAAGTAAGCAAGTTAAACAAGTTCCACAGGTTAGAGTTAGTCCTGAGCGCAAGTCAGGATTAAATTAAATTACACAGTAAACTGGTTAACAGATTTTTACACATTCTAGAGAGAGTTAGCCAGGCTTGATACATTTACATAGCCAGTTAAGTGACAAATGTTGTTTGAGTCTAGTTTTAAATTGACCTAAGGTACTCATCTAGTTAACAGAAATGGGCTTCAAGCAGGACAACACTTACTCAGTGACTGTCCATGTCTGGGGCAGCACTTTGTTAAATTATCTTCAGCAGCTCCCTGTGGGTTATGGACAGGTGTCATTAGCTAAGATCTGAGTAGCTGGCATATATCACTTGGAAAACAAAACAGGGAGGGGGCACATAACATAAAGTGGAGGTTTACTCAATGCTACCTATGACATAGTTAACAACATTATAATAGTTTGCTTTTACCAACTAGGTGACCTTGATGACTCCTACTATATATTAAGATGCAGTACATCAAACTAGTCTGCCAAATGTAGGAATCACAGACAGTGCCAGAATATGTTCATGATGCACCTCTGAGCAATATACACTACCTGCCAGTTAATGGAATGGTAGCCTTTCCTGTTATAGTATCTCACCCACAATGGTCCAGATTGGGCCATATTAGCATTATGGATGAATTCTATCACACCAAGTGCCTCAGGAAACCATACTATTCTGTGGAAGGCACCATGCTGGTAGTTCAGTCCTAAAGTGACACAATGAAATAGATATGCTTTTCAATGTGTGCCAAGAGTATATTGAAGAACTGGTACAGTATCCTTGAGGTAAAAGTCTGTGAGACACCCAGCAAGTCCCCAGTCCATCTCTATAAGGTCAAGGTGGCAAGTATAGTGAGGACTATACATATCTTGGTATCCAGGCATATACGAAGTGCCATACATTCCCCACTTTCCATTAGTGGGCCACTCAAGCTAAACAAAGCTCATATTATATCCTTGCCCACTCTAAATATATCCAGCAACACTTGTTCAGCAAAATTCAGGTGCACTATTCTATGCCTATACCTTCTTCTCCTGGGTTGGCAAATGCAGTTCAGTGCATTGGATTTCAGCTCGACAGAGACAAGCAACTCAAAGGAGGAAATAGACTTGCAGCAAAACTTTAAATTTACAAATTGTAGTGTTAATGGTAAAAGTCCAGACTCATGTTCTTTAATCCACCTGTCTACAGTATCCATTAATATCAAAAAGGTGATTTTGAGTTGCAAAAGGTGTATAACGTACATAAATACATCACAATTTTTTCACACATTTCTCATTTGCATCACATAATTACCTCATTTGCATAAGACTTTCGGAATTAATTTCTTACTGCTGTGCCTAGATGCACCTTATGTCTCTGAATTGCAAATTGTTTGCACTTCTACAAGACCAGCACAAAAGTGTTCCTTTAAATGCAATGAGTATGAATACCTCACTTAGTTTCTGGCACATATACAGAAATTCACATATACATGCACGCACAAACACACATGAAAAAGCACACAGACATAGATTCACATACATACATATATATAGTCTCTCACACACATGACCACACATAATATAACCAGCAGTTACTGTAACTGTAATGATTTTGCATACTTCAGATGTTAGTGTTTATATGGATGAATATAGAAAACAAATACGTTCACAATTCTAATTTGACAGCAAAGGTACTATGCAGCACAAATAATACCTTATTATAAAGCCTTTCATTATGTACAAAATCAGCAATGACAATTTTTTTCTTAGTACCTACCTTAATAGGATGATCTCATCTATTTGTTCATTTAAATAGCAGTCAAGTTATAAAATAGCATTAAAATCAACAAATACCTGAAACAGTAGTACACCAAATGATGTAAAACTTGCTGGAAAAGTCATATATACCTGAAGCTGGCCTGCACTGTTTGGCTTAAGTCGTGGGTCTGCCAACTATGGCCAAAGATAAGCTGCACTGCAGTGACATGACTTCACTGGTATAACTGGAAATCCTCTTTGAGAGGGGACTACACTGTAAAAATACCTGCATTGTACCTCACATATAGTCTAACAGAGAACTATGTTTTTACTGGTCCTGAACTCCACTGAATTATTATTATTATTATTTTTAATTTCCATCCTGACAGCAGCTGTGAGCTCCTCTCACTCAATAGAACTCACTCACTCTTTCAACCTTTCTTATGTCACCTGACCATGATCCTTTCATCACCTCTCCCTCGTTTGCTGGAGATGCATAAGATATGCTTCTGGATTTACTAAATATCCATGACTGAAAGTTGGAATATACCACAGAAAGTAAGCAAATCTTTATATTACTATTTTTGATATATTTTCCATTACTGATTTTTTTCCCACAGCACAGAACAAAGTGAATTATATGCCTGCACATAACAATTTAACTCTGCCTCTGGTTACTCGTGCTGTTGTTTGCCTTATTAAGTTACAATCCAGCTGTCATTTTAATGCTATTGTAACATGTCTGTTGTATGATAATAACAGCAACTAGATTTGCATAGTGGAATTCATCAGTCTTTTATTTTCTGCTTTTATATATTTTTTTTTTTTGTATTTTTTTAAGAAGGACCATCAAAGAGGAGAAAAGAAATTTGTGTTTTTTCAATATTGCCCCATAATTCCATTGCAATATATTCCCAACGATATCCAGGAGACTGCATCTGCAGCAAGTATTTCAGTGGGATAGCTGTAGATCAAGTGTCAGGCTAAGGAGATAACTACAGCTATTTTCACAAATTATCTGCCACCGTATAGCTGACTGTGGAAATGTAACCTGCCTTGAGATTGAAATACATTCCAACAAAACAGATCTCTTGATTTTTTTTCAGCAAACTCTCCATCATTGGTAGTGACCAAATCACAGCTTATTTAGCCTTGATTATTTGGACTTAGAGCAATGCTGCATTGTGGCATGCTTATTTTTTATAGACATAAGGGTGTTTTGAAACTCCATATTCTATTTTTTTAATCAAATATATATTTGTTTTTGTATTAAATCAATAATACATGTTCTTCTTTATTATTTGGTATTTCATGTGTATTCACAAAACTACCACTAGGTGTCAGCTATTATAAATTGTCAATTCCTCTGTCTCTGAGCAATGTTTACCTATATGTTATTGTTGGGGGTTGGAGGGGGAATTCCAAAAGCGAGTTGAAAACAGAAATCAACCTATTAAAACTGTGAACCATATAAGCATCTCTACAATCAGATTTTATATAATCTATAGACAAAGCTTTACAGATATTTTTTCAGTACTGACTGAATTATTTAGCAACAGCATTTATTACTCACACGAAGATGGTTTAGTACAGTGCTCATTAGTGCTGGGCAACCCCTAAAACAAAAGACTACAGAGAAGGAGGGGAAGACTATGACATCCTTTTCCTTCTGGGATCCTAGAGATTCGGTGCATGATAAGGACTTAATTGGCTTCATAGGACTAAGTCTGCAGTGTTCCACATTGTGGTAAGAACAGATATTTCCATGTGACTGCTACTTGGGCTTGGGTTCCATTGAAGGACTACAGTTCTTGTTTTTGATTGTCCCCTTCTGTGGGGGTGAACCTTACAAACTTTAAAGAAGGCATGCTCAGTTTTACATGTAACTACACAAGTGCAGTAGCACAAACCTGTCTTTATCCTTTAGCTATCTAGTGTAAGAACCTACTGTATAATAGGTAAAGCAACACCTTCATCCTTGTGCCTTTCAGTGCCTTCTTTGTTACAATCTAGTTGTATTAATAGAGCTGAGTTTACTAGTTCCTTATTGCATATAGTAAAATCAGTGTCTCCTTTTAGCTTACTAACTTATTTAGTGCTCATTTTCTGGGCACATGGCTGAAATTATCGTTTTTTTTTTTTTGACTGTTATAGAGTTTCATTAAAAAGAACTATTGCACCTCATAAGTATTGTACTGTTACTCTTGCTTTGCGGATTGCACCATTATTAACTTTAGATAATATTGACTATTGCACCTTGTTGCTTTGATACTGCTGTTCATTACTGGCAATATCTAAGATAATACTGCTGTGTTGTCTGGTATATAAAAATCAAATTAGCTGCTTATCTCAGTCAGTAATTGTACTTTTTGACCATTGATTATTGTACTGTTATGACACTTAAAGGTACTGCTCTACAGAAATGCACTAGAAATAGTAGTTGGCCAACTGCTGACTGATAGTACACTGAAACACAATTACCGTTGCATTTACTGCACATTAAACTATTCATATAGATTAGCTGTAGCCATTACGGTTATTTTACCTGCATCCATTGTGTTATACTATTCGTTGCTCCTTGCTTTTACTAGTTAAGCAGAGACCACATTTACATACTGAGTAACACAATTTTAAATTTGCCAGAGCTTATTGGTTACCTTATTGATCCTAGATATTTCGTCACTTTTAGATATCTGATTTTGGATAGCTCTTGTTATTGTATCCTTTAGTCATATCCCATTTTATATAGTCCAGTCAATGGTCTCAATCTGCCTTATAATATGAGTAATTAAGCTATCCTGTTTACATATACATATTCTTCTGCACTGGCCAAAATGGAATCTCATCCAGCTAGGGTTAAACTATTCCCGGTGCCATAAAGTCTGTTTCAAATTTTCCCTTAGAACGAGCCAGTTTTTTTAGTTTTAGCACTAAAATCTGTTTCTTTGAGCTCAGCACTTGTTTAGAACTTGTTGTAAGTGCTAAGTAAGCTACAAATTACTACAGCACTCAACTTTCCTCACTTGTCTAGAGGAAAACAGTTTTTAGTACTTAATAAATAAGCACCTATCCAAGCATGTCTAAGGGTCAGTTCCCGGTGTTTTCTCCTGTCTACCTGATGAATCTGGGCATCTTGGGGCAATGCAGCAATTACCTCATGTACACTGACAACCCTCTCCTCCTACCACCCAACACTACAACCTGTGAGAGATGCACTTATATAGCCAAACTGGAAGCAAAGCTCTCTTCACCCGAGACTGGACTAGACAGTCAAGAGGAGAAGGTAAACACTTGCACCACACCACACTCATCACATAATCCCTTAAAACCTACACCACCAAAACACACACATAGAAACACAAAACACACATCTACATTTGCGGAGGCTCTCAATAAAAATCTGCTCAAGCAACAGAGACCTCCAAAGCAGAAATGCAAGCAACCTCCACCCCCCCAACACAATGCAAATCACACATATCCCACAAACTCAGTGTGCCACTCAACCACTGCCCATAAGGCATAACAACGTACCCAACAGTCTAGTCATAGGTGACAGTATAGTCAGGCACACTGATGTTCCACTCACCGGGCTAAACAAGGAGAAAGTTACTGTCAGCTGCCTGTCAGGTGCCAGGATCTGCCACATAAGACATGCACTTCACAAGTAGAAATATGACTCTGTCATTGTCCATGTTGGTGTGAATGACCTGAGACATACCCCCCTGGACTACATGAGACCAAAATATAAATAAGAAATCAGGACATTCTGCAAAAATCTGGACACTTGAGAGGTATGACCCCTCTATCATTTCTGCTGTAATCCTGCTATGATGGATTTCATTCCTCTGACTTCTACTTTCAGTTACTTAGTTGTACTGATGTGGCAGTCCCTATCTGCAATAGACAGAATGAGACATTTAAAAATAAACACCTGTAGTGTAATATCCACATAAATCAATTATATAAGAAGATAATTAAACTGCTTGATATTTATAAAAGGTCTCATTATACCCATCTTAAGAGCACACTTAAGCAAATTAATGAAGAGCTTAAGGGAACCATTAAGAACCTTAAAAATGAGTATGAACTTAAAATAGCGATAAAAACAAAAAATAACTATACATCTTTCTTTAACTATGGCAGGAAATTAAGAATTAATACCTAAAACTGTTCAGAACTAATCTACAAGAAGAGTGTACATTCTGTTCCCAAAGGAAATAGCTAAAATATCCTGCTAGGCACTTTTAGTTCAGATTTTGCTCCACTCACAGTTATAGTTATCCCACAGATTAGAAAACCCTAGCTACCCAATTAAATGATTATGGATCATATTCTTTCAGCTGTCATAAAAAGAACACCTCAACCATAGGGCCTAATAATCTACCAAGTTGTCTGATTATCAGTGCCAAATATTACCTATCTGAGCCCTTACTTAAACTGTATAATCTAAGCTTCACCACTGGTTAAATTCCTGAAGCCTGGAAAACAGGCATTGTAATGTCATTACAAAAATGTGGTTCAGTCATGGACCCTGTGAACAGTAGACCCATTAGTTACACTAGCCTCATATGTCAATCTATGAAATGTATTATCTCAGTCTGCATTAATGTGGCTATTGAGAATTTGTTAACACTGGACCTTCACCAAATTAACTTTGTCAAAGGAGTGTCTTGCTTGTTTGACCTCTTTAATTTCTTTGAATAAGTAAAAGGAGCAGTGGATAGTAGTTAAGCAGTACATACGTCATATATATATCCCTGGAAAAGGCCACTGAGACTATTTTCCATGCAGGCATTATAGACAAACTTGTAAACCTTAATGTAAACTTTTATCTTGTGCAGTGGATACTTAACTGGTTGTCTGACTGAACTCTGCAATTTAGGTTACAAGTGCCACTTCTGAAAGTAATAACTTTACCAATGGTGTACTTCCAGGCTCATCTGTTTCTTAGAACTTCAGACCAGCGCTCCCAGCCTGTTGTTATCTGTGTCTGCAGATTACTGAAAATTGGGTGTTATTTGAACTTTCACTGAAACAGAATTGCTCTAATATGGGTTAGACCATGTTAACATTTGGTGCAAGGACAATGGTCTCAAATCAAATATGCAAGAGATAGTACAATTAATTTTTGTAAACAAAACATTTTCACATACCACATAGGTAACATATCCTTCCAATCAGACACTAACTTAACAGATCTAGGTGCTCTTACTGATGATTCCTTACAGTTTTATCTTCATTTCTTTGCAGTAGCTCAAAATGCCTTTTGCCACATTCGTCTAATTTCCAAAGACATCTCGTGACGAACCAAAAAGGTTTTAATTCCCCCTTTACTCATATCTCATCAGACCCATTATTAAACCTAATGAACTTTTGGCATGTTTTTGTCTAAGCATATTCCTCAGCTAGATTGAGAAGTGATTCATAACTTAAAAGATCAGTGTCCTCAAAAATCTTAGTTGATAGAACACAGTCTGTTATAAATTCCTCCAGGGTGGTCTGTGTCTAGACTTTAAGTTATAAAAGCTCCAACACTATTTGACCTCCTTGTCTATTGCAGAACAAGGAGTACATAAAATACCCTAAACTTACATTAACATATGAATAAGATATGTTGACATAACAGATTCATATCCCATTCTTACTCCACCTCAGGAACAAATTTCTACTACATGTCATACCACCATTTCTACTACCTATCTTGCCTTGCCCTCCTTCAGACTGGATGTAACTTTTAGCTGTTGTTTTTTGACAAGGCTTGTAATGCTCTATAGACTGATTACCTAGTACATGGCTTTTTTGTGATGGTACACACCAGTATGATGTACTGGGACCTCTGCTGTAAAAGTGCCAAATGGAGCGAGTCCACTTATGCATGGAATTTAAACTTCTGTTCACTTAAAAAGGCACAAATGTCCAGCTTTTCAGCATCAGGTCACATCATGACATGTGCGTCATAGGACTATGGGGTGCAGTGGTTGACAAAACTGCATAATCATGACATGGGCTGCTGATTAGCCCTGTTTCTCTCATATTCTCTTCCCGCACTTTAGTTGCGAGGAGAGAGCAAGAGGAGAGACAGGGCTATGGTGTGTGTGTCATCACATTTGTGTGTTTTTTGGGGCTTAACGCTAACCAGTTGCTTTATTTTTTTCCTGGCATACTAGTTTGAAACTTAAGGGCCGTGGCGTTTCCTTTTTTTTTTATATGTTATAAGCTGGCAGGGTTTAACCAGATACTAGGGAGCCAATGTGTTTGGGGGACTATTAACTTTCTTTTTCTAAAACACTGACTGGCAACAGGGCAGGGTCATTGAACCATCAACAGAACCACTGTCCAGATGATTCCTGTGGTCTGTCTGTGTATTTTTTGGGGCTGTTGATAGGCAGGGCCAACCAGATACTTTATTTTTCACATGGCAGGATCAACCTACTCTATGTATGAAACTTTTAAGGGTCGTGGCATTGACTTTTTTTTAATATGTTATTATGTATAACCTGGCAGGCTTTAACCCGATACTAGGGAGGCAATGTGTTTGGGGGACTGATGATTTTCTTTTTTTAATACAGTGGCAGGCTCAACAGAACCAGATGATTCCTGTTGTATGTGTGTTTTTTGGGCTGTTGATTGGCAGGGCCACCCAGGCACTTTATTTTTTCGTGGCAGGGTCAACCAGATACTAGTACTATGTGTGTTTAAGGACCATTGTGTTACACGTAAGAGTGAGTTTGTCACTGTCACTTACCAGAGGTCATGTTAAAGGTGGTAGTGTCAGTACAAATGAGTAAGGTGAAGACAGAACCTGAAAGTGCCATTCATGCTGACTAGGATGCTTTTCAGTGCATGTTGACAATACCGCATGCAACTTTCCAACTAACTTTAGCAGAGATGACATTTACGGTACCTCTGCTTTGTAGGTGTATGGCACTCTGTACCCCTTCTTATCAGGATAGAGCACTGTTTTACATTGTAGAGTGCCTTGATACATCCATGTGTATGGATATAGCTTACCATGTTTGGGAGGAGATGAGGGGATTCAGATAAGGGTGTCCGGGTTTTAGTCTATAGGATGATTCATAGAACAGAAATAACAATACATTTTAAGTAAATGATCTCTGAAGCATGTACAACTGTTTTTACTTCTGAGCTGGGCTCAGCATGATTTTTTTGAAAGCATTTATTGTTTAATGAAAATAGTCTGTCTGAAAAGCCATTTCCATGAGGAACCAGAATAATAAACAGCTAAACAGATACTAGTGGAAATCTCATAGATCTGATTAAAGTGGTAGTCTGCAGTGCTGACAGGGTAACCCTAAGACATTGTTTAGATTACAGCTTCCAACTGTTTTGATTCTCACACTCTCATTTATGAAAGACTAAAATATTTGAACTTGTACAGTGTCTCATATAGAGATTTAAGATGACCTTATTTGGATATTTAGGGCATTTAGAGGCAACCACTTCTCAGAATGTTTGGGACCTCTGGGAATGTTTGGGGTTATCAAAAGTTTACTAATTAGTTGCCTGAGATAGTAGCTGATACAAGGAATAGACCACCAATTTACATTAAAGCAAGCATTAATGAAGATATTTTTAAGAACAGTCTGAACAGTTATTATGGAAACAACTGTTTTAGCATATTGGCAGGCTAGAAGGGCATTAATGGCCATGCTTGAAATATTTGTATGTATGCATCAATAAATATTGTGTCCTCCATATAATGTAGTAACTTACATATTTCCTGATTTGTCTGTGTCACAGCTTCTTCTTATAACGTGGCTGAGATAATCTTGCATATGTACAAGTGGGCCTTAAAATTAACATAACATTGTCCCAGTCTTAATAATATATCATTCCTTGTTATATGAATGTAAGATTGGCTGTCCTCAACATTTCAAGCAATCTGGTCCAATGGCAATGTTCCAGAAGTGTTCCTAACTAGACATTGGTCTGAAAGGGAAAAATGGATAAATTAAGGCTTGCAAAATGTATTAAAAATGCAGTTTATATCAAGCATATAAATTCTTCCTTTTATAGGTTGCATGGTTATAACCTGCAGGGTTAACCAGATACTAGGGAGCAATGTGTTTTGGGGTGCTGATTTTTTTTTTTTAATGCACTGGCAGGGTCAGCCAGATTCCTGTGGTCTGTGTGTTTTGGGGGGCTGTTGATGACTGTCCTCAGTTCTCGTCTGGAATGTTTAATGTTTTGTGGTATGCATGTATCACTAATGGAAATGACATTATACATTTAGATATCTACCCATATTGTATTGTATTGTATTCATTTATTTATTTCAGTTTGTTAACTGGGGTAGAACGCTGGTCTCTTTGGGCCGCTTTACAGATTTAGCCCAGAAAATTAAAATAAAGTATAGACTACAAAATTGGTATTACAGCATGAAAGGAAAGTAACAGAGTACATAAATGTATAATATAAATTCATTCTGAAATGGTAAAGAGAGGGAAGAAGGTGAGATTTTGTCATTAGTAATTTAGTAGAGAGGTAAAGAGATACAGGTATTAATAGGGAGAATACAAGTATGTGAGAAATTAGTTGTACCTATCAGCTAACAGTATGTCAGTTTGGACATGGTAGAAAGGTGGTAGGGCAGAAAGTTGAATATAAAGTGTTTTACATGCTTAGTGCCTACTCCATTAAGATTTTTTTTTTTTGTCAGAAGCACAGAAGACTGTGTCACATTTTTTAAATCTGTGAAATGTAATTTTTTCTTTGGGTGGCTGTAGCCTGTAGATAATTTAATACAGCAGCATACAACTGTGGCATTGTCTAGTTTATTTCTTAAAGTTATCCATAATTACTTTTGATTATTCAGCAAAAAGGTGCTATTATGAATGTTTCGAGTTCCAACTTTTAAAACAGATGTTTGGAATATTGTAAATCATCAAAATAAATATAATTTATGTAAGCAGCTGTATAATGGTATTGTGAATTGTGAACAGAGTGACTAATGTTTACAGCTCATGTACTGTGAAGGGCAATACTTTTCATTCTGCACTTACAGCAGTGTTACTGATTAGGCTGCATTTTATATGACAACAGTGTGGGTCAGGCGTCGTACCTCTCAACCAGTACAACTTTGGTAGAGAACTGATTACATTTAATAGCTTCTTCATTGTCAAAAGAGTTTATTATTCTCTTGTTTGATATCAAGAATATACTTCAGTAAGTCACTGTGCATTTTACGCAAATGTATAAGCATATTGCTAAATACTAGACCATTTACCCTTTAGTGATGACCAGAATTATTTTTCTCGTACAGGATGCCTTATAAATAAATGACCATGACTGAATAAAGATGATCCAAATCTCACAGTTTGTAGTGATGCTATGAGGATGGTGTCTATAGCAAATGTTGATTGTGCTTCAAGCAGTAATGTTGCAGATGAGCCAGATGGTGCTATAGAGGTGGAATACTTACAAAGTATTGCTTCTGCTTCATGTAATAATGCCATTCATGAGGCTGCTGGTGACACAGACTGGCCTGACTGCTGGACTTTGGACCAGAAAAATAACTACTGCAGTAAGTAAAGCTGGCTGTCAATTCACAGTAAGAAACTTGGATGTAAAATGTGCCATAGTGTGAGGGGTCTTGGCATAGAGACTAAGAAGGGTGTCAAAATTGCAAAGGAATGGACCAATGACTTAATGACTTCCTTTGTTGAAAGTCGACAGCAACAGTTAACATCCCTGCGAAAAAAAATATTTGACCACAAGGAATCTGTGACACACAAAGCTGCCACAAAGCTTCTTGAAGAAGCAGACAAACAGATTCTGGAGCAGATGGTTTTGAAGGCCCAGGCAAAAGAAAAAGCTGTCACAATGAACATTTTTCGTACTGCCTATAAAGTGGTGAAAAAAAAACAAAGCTTTCAGAATTTCTGAGTCTGAAATTGATTTACAACAACTAAATGGAGTTGATATGGGACGCATTCTTCATTTTAGTAATGCATGCATCAACATTGTTAATCACATAAGCGATGAAATGAGAAAAATTGTTACAAAACAGATTGTCACATCCAGTAGCAAAATATTATTAATTATTGATGAGTCAACGAAGTTGAACAACAAATCAATGCTCATTGTTTATGTTCTTAAATATCTTGCTGATAGTGGAATTAACTCAAAAGTAAATTTATTTTTGGACTTGACTGAACTGCAAAACACAACAGTGGAAGGGATTTTTAATTATTTGCTTGAGTGCCTTAAATCTCATAGTTTAACAGAGGATTACTTGAAATGTTATTTGGTTTGTGTTGCATGTGATGGTGCAATCATTATGCTAGGATGTAAAAGTGGTGTTAAGAAGCTAATGACAGACAAGTTTCCATCAGTTATCTTTTGGTCTGTATGAATCACAGATTGGAACTCTCTGTCGGGGATGTAATCAAACAAATTTCCAGCATTAACAGATCTAAGGCATTCCTTAATAAGCTGTATGTGCTATACTATTCCTCACTAAAAAATAACAAGAGAATTACAGATGTGTGTAAAAGAGCTGGACACTCAGATGCTAAAAATTGGTTGAATTTTAAGCCCACGATGGGTGGCATCAAGTTACCAATACCCTGTCTGCAGTTTGGGAAAAGTACGAAGTTCTGGTTAAACATTTTGAGGAAGCCAAACAATGTCCATCACATGATCGAACAGAGCGGTGTATGTATGAAGGTTTGCAAAGAAAAATCACGTCAACAGAGTTTGTGCTAGATCTTGGCTTAATGTGCGAAGCCCTTCAAGAACTGTCAGACTTAAGCTTAAAATTGCAAGATTGCAACATCAATTTCTACATAGCAAATGAAAAGATACAAATGCTCTTTCGAGTTTTCAAGGAAAGGCAAACAAATTCAGGTCACTATTACGAGATGGCTGGAATGGCTTTGCAAATTTTCCAGTTCAGCAGCGTGTTACTTCACAGCAAGGATTGCAAAAATGATCCTCCAACTGATCCAACTGTATTTTACACAAAACGTCATGAATCAGTGCCTAGAAGGCTACTTGACTGTGACAATGCCATATTTGCATAACAGGCATGCATATTTGATCAAAAGCAATGGCCCAAGGATGCACATAATCATTTAACCTTTGGTGAAATGGAAATTAGGGACATCTGTAGAAAACTGCAGTTATCAGAAAGAGATGCGATTTATGGATTCCATCAGTACCTCATTGAAAAACAGTCTGAAAAACTGCAGCCACTTTTGCATGCTCTTAGTTGTATTCCAGTTTCATCAAGTGAGTGCGAATGTGGGTTTTCGCAAATTAATCTAATTGTTACTCCAATGAGAGCCTCATTACTAACAAGAACTGTTTCTGCACTTCCCTTCATACGATTGGTTGGCACTCCACTCACATGCTTCAATCCTGCAAAATACATTAATTGATGGTTGTTATGAGGACGAAGATCGACCATTGACACTCAAAGCAAAGAACAAATTAGGGAGACTTCATTTGATTAAAATATGCAAAAGGCTTGGAATTTTCTTTAAAACTCCATCAGCATAAGGACTGATTGTTTTATGGGACTACATAACTTTTTTGTAGGATGTATGTGTCATTATTAACTTGCAGTTGATATTCTTCAATTTTGGAAATTCTGTAAAGCACAATACTGTGCAGTACTTATCTGTGATATGATGCCTTCAGTAATCAGCAATTAAGTGAGGGAAAGCAATACTGGGTGCATACTGCTTTAAATTTACCATGTGACTGGGGCTCTTCACATTTCAGATCATACACTAATCATACTGTATGTTACATATCTCCACCTTTTCATCTGACATTGCCATCATTTGTGCCATTAATTATATGTCTGTCTCAATTTTAATTATTGTGACTCTTCCCTGACAAATATGTGTGCTTTGCACATCTTACACTCATTCTACTCTCTGTTCTCCATTTCCCAGACAACTATAGAATGAATACAGGCAGCAGTGGCTTCTGTACAAACAGACGCAATCTTTTTTTTGCATTCTAAAGTCTTGAGGATGCCCATTCTTAACATGAAAAATAGGACATGCATCTTAATTTCTTTGATCAAGAATTCTAGAGAAAACAAGTAATGAGGGGACAAAAGCTGAAAAATCAGGGACAATTTCTTAAATATTAATTTAATTCACAAAAATGATTACAACATTGAAGATTATGATCTGATCTCCAATCATAACCTCTTTATAATATTTTTCAGATATGGCTGTCAAGGGGTTCACCTTAAGAGTAAAGCTTGAAAAGTGAATCTTGGCATCCAATATTATCATAAAATTTACATGATGATGAAAGTATAACACTAAATATCTGGGATGGGACCACAACCATATAAGGGGGGGGGGGTGATCCAGACCCTTGTCCTTCAGTCTCAGTCTTTGAGTTGGCCACAAATATCTCTGTGTTGGCTTTGTTGAGACACTGCCCAGACATGATATCAAAGCTTTTCAATAATCCAGACATCCAGCTATCTCAGTGAGATCCTTTCTTGGGTTCTGCGTAAGGACTAAACAATGATTCGTAAGTACAGCCCTTACTATCCCACACATGGATTGCCCGTAAATGGACCTAGTCTGCTGAAGGAACGTATTTAGGGGTTATACAGTCAATAGAAAAAAGAATGAGAAAATTGACAATCCTAGCAAGTGCCCTTGTGCAAATTAAAGGGACTAGACAATAAACCATTACTTAAACATATACTTGAGGAGGGGGGCTTCATTGCAAGATAATCACAGATTGGGAGGCTATATTCAAAGAACTATCTCTAACCAAGTTGAAAACCTTCTCAAAGTCAACTAAAATCACAAGAGCAGGCTCAACTATCCCTTGCAGTCTTGATGTAAAGGAGCACTATCCTTAAGAGATCCTCAATTTTTCAAATTAGTATAAACCCAGCCTGTGTGGGAAAGATACATTTTGACAGAAGTGATTTAATCTGCTGTGCTAGGATTTTAACATACACATAAAGTTCCACTTTAATAAGAGAAACCAGGCAATGGTTTGCAACCAGTGATCACTAAGGAATCTTTCCTGGGTTTAGAGGTAACCATTATTATTTTAGATGTATAAGAGAAGGTTAATCATCTTGCAAGTCTGGAAAGATCTAAAAATATTCAACAACCCATGGAAAATTTGATACAAGGCTTTTATAAAGTTCTGCATTTACCTCATCCAGGTCACAGGCTTTACAACAAGGCATACCATCTATCACCTTGCACACCTCCTATTGAGAAATTATAGAGAGAACTCTACTCCACCTTTCCAGTGACAGTTTAAGAGGGTTCACATTGTCAAATAATTCACTCATCTTGCTCTCCCAATCATCAAGCAAAGGACATTTAAGTAAAGTTGCTCATAGAAGTGACGGGAATCTGCATTAATTCATATTTCCCCTGTGAGCCTAACCTGCTTGCCATTCACCTTGACCCCTGCTATGTTGCCTGCAAGCCTTGACCTTTTGCCCAGAAACTTGCCAGGCCTTTCACCATCAGGCCAGGCCCTCATTTCAGTTATTTCTAAATACAGATGTAGGATTTTTGCAACACAGTGCATGTACACTTGACAATTTGTCAATTTCAAATTTTAAACTGTTATGTGATATATATTAAATATTGAGATATTTCATTTGGAACTCTATGAATAAAGGATATAAAAGGAGCTCTTCAAAACAACATAACTGGGACAGGTGGACCCATCAGCACAAGGATAATGCAGCACTTCAGGTAAAATTTAAGATTACTGTCTACTATCTCTATCTATCATGCTTAATAATTTGCTGTGAAAAGTGACTTCAATTGTTGCATTATTAAGAGAGGAGATTTTTTTTTTTTTCATGAAAGAGGATGAAAAAGAAATATTGGAAGGTCAGGATGGGGCAGGGCAGGGGGGGGACTGGGCGGAGTGGGGGTTGACCCAAATGATGCAACATATTCGTACCACTACCTTTTTGCTTACAAAAAAAAAAACAACTGACCTAGTACAAATGAACCTATGAACTTTTTGAGATGATAAAAGGTCAAGTAAAAGGATACATTACAATATTCACTGTTCTGCCACTTGCATCTGAAACATGTGCCCTGTTTTGCAGTTGCAAAGGATAGTTCCCTCCATTGAGGTTTCATTTGATGCACATCAGAGTTCTTTATTTCATATAAGCTTTCTATCTGAATACCATATGAGAGAATATTACACCTTTTATACATGTTTAGATGGGTTAAAATGTAAAATAAAATAAAACAAATGTAAAAACTAGAAATGTTCTAACTTTTCAACTACTCTTTTATTTTGATTTGCAAGTAAATGAACAAGGCACTATGTTTTGATGTTAGAAGGAATTTAGCTTAAAAAACAAGTAATCTCTGTGGTATCCCTGAAGTCTCAAACAACCCAATAAACAAGTATCTTCTTCTTCTTGTTAGGGGTCGCCACAGTGGATCATCTGTCCGCTCATGATTGGCAGTGGAGTTTTACGGTGTCGAGTTGCCAGCCCAGTGCCCAACCAATTTGGAGTGTCCAATCCACCTACTTCATGTCTTTGGGATGTGGAAGGAAACCGGAGCACCTGGAGGAAACCCCCGCGACCACAGGGAGGACATGCAGACTCCGCACAGAAGGAACCCCAACTAAGAATCGAACTGGAGAACTTCTTGCTGTGAGGTGGCAACACTAACTGCTGCACCACCGTAGCCGCCCAACCCAATAAACAAGTATAGTGGGTCCAAAAACAAAACAATGTAAGAAACTTCTCTGTGTGGAAGATATATCTAGTTAATCACTGCATATTAATCAGATAAGATAATGGTAGTAGAAATAGAAAACAAAAAAAAATACTCTGTTACTTTTTGTTTTACTTGGCTCACTTGTCTGTGTACTTAATAAAGTGTTTTACTGGGAACAGACTGCCTACCCTGCTTGGATTACTCTTGAATACTTAGTAATTTGGTACAATATTTCAAATTATATATATATTTTTTTTTTGACTTAGGACGAGTTTAAGTTCACTATTTCTACTACCATTATCTTATCTGATTAATATACAGTGATTAACTAGATATATCTTCTACACAGAGAAGGAATTTAGCTTGGAGACCACCTCACCACTGATATTTTGAGACAAGAAATTTAATGAAAATTACATTTTGCTGCCTGATACAGCACTGCTTTGGTCAATCAACAGTAAAATGTAGAGATAAATGGTGTTGACAGACATTGCAGGACAACATATCAAAGTTGGAAATACATTGATTTTTCTGAAACTGGAATTTTAAATCTATCTTCCAAATAAGGAGACATAAGGGAAATAACTCTTAGTGGTATCCTTACATCAGTAAGTGTTGCAATTCTTTGCCTTTTTCAGTGATTTATCAGACAACATTTGGCATCATTTTTTTTTAAGTGAAGTTTATTATAATGGGGCATTCAATAATATTTAAAGCATACAATCCAGAAAACCTGCTAAATTATATCAAGTATTTACTTTTAACTCCTGTTTCTAACTGTTTCATTGTATATTTGTTGAACTTTTGAATTGGAGGAAAAACACTAAGCTGCTGCCTATGGGCCAGAGGGGAGAAGATTGGTCCCTGAAAGACATACCTCATTTGGGATAGAACTATGTGGATGAAGTCAGCTTGATCATCCTTGGTCATGGAGGACCCAGCAGCTGAGAACCACCCTTTGATGTCCGAGTTAAGGTACGGTAGGGGTGCAGTTTGCCAAGGAGTGAATGAAATTTACCTGTGGTTTGCAGATAACTGGAGAGAGAGTCACATGTCATACTTAGCAATGCGTAGGCATAAGCAGCATCCATCTTGGACAAGGAAACCACTAAGTCAAGTTTTCTTCCCAATTGCAATTACAATCCCATACCTCATTCCTTTCTTTTCACATATAGTCTGGTAACCCCAAACTTTCCTTCTTCTTGTATCCTCAGTGCAGGGATATGTCATATTTACTGATAAAGGTAGAAGGAGATGTCTTGGTATACAGATGATAGAACACTACTGAAGTAATGATAATTGAATAACATAATGATGAAAGAGTGTTAGAGAGAATAACTATGGGGAAAAAGGATAAACATATAAGGTATTGTAGTGGGGACTATTCATGAATACACAATGCTGGAAAATGGCTTAATATATTTTATTGTTTACAGCAAAGAAATGGTTGCTTGCTTTGAAAAAGATGAAAAATAAAACAGTTTTGTAACTCTGTTTTTTTAAAGGAATATTGAGCCGACTAGGAATGTGCAAAAGTTAAACTGTGTTACATAGGAAGTGTGGTTCAATTAAATCAAACTGAAATTAGGAAGCAACTATACTGTTCTACTGTTCAGTAGCAATATAGAGTTTTTAAAAGGCAAGTACATCATCTTGAGAAATATACAAGACAGTGCATTCTTCTTCTTTTTGAAGTTCCCAAAAGCCTGGAACTCCAATATTGTTATCGCATATGAAGAGCACTTTTTATCACCTTAGAAGTTTGCATCATCTAAGACTGAAACAAACAACCAGAGTATATAGGGTAGTCTTTTTAAGGTATAAAAATCCATAGTGTGGCCTAGTTCTAATATGCATGTTATAATGCACATTAATAGCAATAAGAAACTTAATAAATACATCAAAACACACACACACTCATAGGTAAATAAATTGATGACTGTGTGAATGAATGAATGAATGACTGAATGAATGAATGAATGAATGAATGAATGAATGAATGAATAAGCAAACAAACAAAGCATCAGACCAAGTAAAAGTTAACTCTATTCATTCTCTACCAAAGCAAACTATTGCTTTATTGCAAAAGGAGGGTAAGATGATGAGAACTGATGCATCTCCAGAAGGATTCCTTCAATTATCACAACATGTGCTAGAAAAAGAAGAGAGACTGAGGTGGGCTTTGCACCAGTGAAGCAGAAATCAGGGGTAGAAATATACAATGGGGGGGGGGGGAATGCACATACATGCAGCTTTTCCTAGATGAATCTCCAAAAACTTTGATGAAAGTTGCTGATACACAGAAGTTCTCCATCAATTAGACATATACTTAGATCCAACCAAGGAGATGATGAAAAGGGCAAAAGGCGAGTCAAAAAAGGGTGGTGCACTAATGGAAAAAGTTCCTTTATTAAAATGAAAGCACATATTTGTTTACTAAAAGTGACTATTGGAAGAGAGTTCATTTACATTTTATTTTCTTCATATTAGATTTCACAGAGTAACTTCAAACCAAAATCAGAAATGTACTGTAAAAGCAGAATGAAAAAGCAACATGAATCAGAGGAGGGAACATGAGCAAATGTTATACATATTACATTATAACAAGGAGACATACTTCTAACAACAGGCAAAAAGAGACAAGACCAGAAGACCAAATATGGAAGCACAGTTATGTTATTTAAATAAATATATTGAGTAATGTCCTGGATTCCAGAATGTTGAAGAAAACAACTAGATTCTCCAGCATTCAGGCATGGGTTCAACATTGTGCAATGAGAAGTTATGGTTGATATGGAAAGTGAATGGGAGTGAGTAACTTGCAGTTAGAATGGACAGATTATACTCCTAAACCTGTACTGATAGCCTACTACTGATGAACCAAAACTTGTATATTAAATGGATGTAGAATGTGATATGGCAGAAAAGAAATCAGATGGAACAAGGAAACAAATGCAACTAATAGGAGAGAAGAGAAACATTTAGATGATTATGGTATATATGATGACCAAAACAAAACAGCCAGCACAAATAGAGGAATCCAGGCCTTTATTAGGACAATGATTATGGTATATATGAAGACCAAAACAAAACAGACAGCACAAATAGAGGAATCCAAGCCTTTATTAGGACAAAAAGCAGACTGGTTTCGAACTAAAAGGCCTTTATCAATGGAGAAAGACAAATCCACACAACGGAGCACCCCTTTTATGTATATTGCTCAAATGTTCCCCCAATGAGAACACTGAACCAATTAGGTGATTCCAATATAAAGAAAACACATACACCAAAATGTTCACTCAACAGAACTGCATCAAAATCATATACAAAATATAAATACATATAAATATTCAGAGAATGTAGAATGCTAACCTTAAAAATGAGTAAAAAGGAAAAAACATTATTGAGATGTGAAGCCCTGTAAAATACAAATATACCTTACAAAGACCAATATTCAAACAAAATATGTTGAATATTAGTATTAATTAATGTATATAGCATTAAAGGTGTTCATTCAATCCTGGTGGGAACAAACCCCCCAAATGAATAATCCATGACCTTTCCTTTTTGTTTAGGAATTCATGTCACTTATTTTTAGAAAACTTGGAACCCACAGCCTTGTCAATGATGGTGAAATGAAAATTGGCCATTTTATGAACCAAAGTATTTTAACACAAGGCATTAGTAATAACCTTGTTTCTGATATTACTCAAGTGTTCTGAAATACAAAATTTAAAATACCTAGATGTTTGACCTATATAAAATGCACAGCAATGGCACTCAGCCAAATAGACCACCCAACTGCTACTGCAATTCATAAGGGTCCGGATTTCAAAAACATGTGTGGTATTTTTAGTAGAGAACTCTTTGGCTTTAAGTACATATCTACAGAAGCACAGTGTTCGCAAGGAAAATAACCAGGCAATTTAGTACCATCTAAGGTACATTGGATTTTAACATGGGAAGATGAATGCCTTTTGTAGAAGCTTAAGTGGCCACCTAAGGTTACCTCTCTTCGGTAGAAAAAGGCACATCTGTCATCCAATATTCTAGCTAGATACTCATTGGAAAGTAAAATATCCCAGTGTTTCTGTATTAACTCAGTGAGATGCTTGGTATTCCTACCAAATGTGGTAGTAAATCTGATTTTAGATCCTTGATGGGATTTAGAACCCTGGTAGGTAAGTAATTCCTCCCTAGGCATCTTACCAACAGTAGAACTAGTGTGTGTCAAATGTTTAACTGAATAACCCCGTTATACAAACCAATGAGTTAAATCATTGTTAAAATATGTAAGATATGTCTCCCCTGAGCATATCCATTTAATCCTCATATATTGGGGATTTTGGAATATTCCTAATAATTTGACCTGGATGACAGCTGGATGCATGCAGTAGCGAGTTAGAATGAAAGGGCTTCCGATCAGCTATACTGATTAAAGTACCATCATGTCGTTTATTAACCAAAACATCCAAAAATGGAATCGACCTGTTATTGAAGTTAACAGTAAATTGGATGCTCCATTTGTTATCATTAAGATAATGAACAAACTCTTCTAAATAGACTGCTTCAGATTTCCAGATCATCCAGCAGTCATCCAGGTACCTATGCCAGATGTCCATTTCATAAGTAAAGATGTTGTGGCTCCTATCATAGATCATATGGTGTTCCAGATAGCCCATGAAAAGATCTGCATAAATGGGAGCGAAAGCCACCCCCATGGCAGTACCTTGCAACTGTAGATAGCATTTTCCATTAAACAAAAAAAATTCTTAGTTAATACATGCTCTACCAGGCAGAGAAGAAAAGTACTGAACCCAGGGCTATATAAATCCAGTTCAATGAGCCAAACTTCCAATGCCATTAAACCCACCCAGTGAGGAATGCTGGTATAAAGTGATGTTACATCTAAGGTAGATAATAGCCATTCATATTCCACCAATGATATTTAGAAACTCTGTTGTATCTTTAATCATAGCCCTAACTGCCTTCAACAAAGGTTTCCATTAAGGAACCCCTGCCTGACACAATTGGTCGCCCCGGAGGGTTATGAAGGTTTTTATGTACTTTGGGAAGCAAATAATGAAACTGCGAAGAAGGTTCACTGACCTTAAGATGAGAACAGGTTTGTTCATCAATGATGCCCTCACTCATAGCCATGTTAAGAAAGTTATCAATATGAGAAGGAACATAACCAAAAAGGTAAAAGGGATGTGCAGGTTCTACAATGGCAAATGTAAACAACTGTCTGGCCTCTCTTTCCCAAAGAAAGGAGGTAAAACGTAAGAGTTGATATTGAAAAGGAATATGCAGTCATTAGACTAAAACAGCCTTGAGACTTTTATGAATTCCATAACTCGTACGAATCCTATGGGAAAAGAAAAAACATGTACATGTTAATGCTGATTATCAGAGAAGGAAAAACACTGTGTAGCATTCAAGAGGTATGAGCAGGATAATGGAATACTTTGCATCTACCAGTACCCATGACACAAGGAAGCTTAGAAAGAGGTAGCAAGTAGTTAGTTCCATTAAGTGGAAATAGGGTTTAGGGGATACAATAGGACAAAGAAGGATCAAGGGGCATGTAACGAAGTGAAAGAACGTATGGGTCTCCACTACTGTGGTAGCAGCCCAGCATTATATTTATGTCAGAAGTAATTACTGGGAATACTCCTAACCTCCTTAATACACATTCTGTTCAATCTGTTTCACTAGTCAGGCAAAATACAGAGCTGTACAATTGTGGAACAAAAACTGCTCACAAAAAAACTAAAAAGTTATTCAGCACAATTTTCATAATATCGCTTATGTTTTCAGAGGTTGTCAGTCTTGAAACATTCAGTATAGTATGGATTTTACTCTACAATCTAATAACTAGGGTAGTAATGGGGAAAAGTAGACTAACACACATATGCTATAGTAACAAGTACATTATGGTCAACTCTAATGCCTTGAAATTCTAACTTGGCTAACTAATATTATTGAGCATTAGTTTATGTGGTGATGCCATCTGATTCAAAGTGAGACTTATTATTCTTTATATATTTTTCTAGTACCTTGTTATATAAATGACGAACAAGAATTGTTGCTCAGTTGCTTTGTAACAAATTGGCTGAAGTCAGTTTAACCATCCTGGTGGGAGGGAGCCATTGAGACCAAGAGGCTGACAACCATTCTTTGAGGTTTGTGATACAGGATTGCAAGGGTGAAGCCTATCAAGCAGTGAATGAACTCTATATGGAGTATGCAGATGGATGGCTATAGTCTCACATGTCAGACTCAGAAGTGTAAGTATAAGGCATATTTAAAATAAGATATCCAAGCTGTAAAACAGAATGCAAAAGTAAGTTTGTGAAAGGTAAGCTAGGCAGGAGTAATGTTTTTATTCCTGAATAATAATGAGGTAATAACAAAGATGCAGAAGATAACAATGATGATGATGATGATGTGATTTAACATCAATGTTGGAATAACTTTCTGGAAAGGACATAGTGAGACATTGTGTGTAGTCATAAATGGTGGGCAACATAAGTGTGGAGATTCTGGCATGCATAATAATAGGCAAAGCACTTTTCCCCAACTGAAGCAAGCAAGGGATAAGGAATTAAGAAGAAAAACATCTGGCGGACAAGTCAAAGGACTGTTACAAAAGGAAAAAAAAACAAACAAACAAACAGTGATAAGACATAAAATAAGACACAATGGGATATAATTACATAATGGAGAATAAAATTATAAAAAGGCACTTGGAGTTGCCCAAACAAAATGAGATAATGACAGAACAAAATGTGTGCTATTAAGCTGAAGAAGGGGGGATGGTAAATGTGACTACTATGTTTATTTTCATTCATAGAAAAAAAAAACAAGACAAGAGAGAAGTAAAACTGAACATGAGGAAGGCTGAGATACATGATGAGAGCCATTTCTCTGTCTCATTGAGCTAATACAGATGAAGCAAACCAAGGGCATCCTAAGTCAAGAGACACTTGGATCTCACTAGGAGCAGTTAGATCAAAGAGTAAAGGAAAAGGACTGCAACAAAGGAAAAGAAATAAGGAAGATGAGAGATCATGATGGTTACAGCAAGAGTAACTGGAGAGATCGCTCAAAATAGCAATGTAGAACATGGAGGGACACTCAAACCTTATCCTATAAAAAATCCAAAACTGGTGACATGTGGAATGATTGTTGTATAACTGAAATAACTTATACTAAAAATTAGGGATGTCAGAAATGGTCTATATATAATTCTGTAAGTAAAATTTAGCTTCAAATCGGATAGGTGAAGATGGGAGATGTGATCCTTTTTTGAAGATGAGTTCAAAGAGTCACTAAATATGCTATGAAAAGTGAAGAGGTAAGATGGGTCATCTGGGATGCACAATAAAAAATGGGTTGCAAATGTGCAGAATGAAAAAGATGTTAACTTTAAAGAATGTTTTAAAAGAGCTCTAAAACGGTGGGAAAATTTGAGGCAGTCACTGATTATGTGCCTCGGGCAGGTATGAGCCTAGCACTGAACAGCATAATGCTTTCCCCCAGGGATAAATACACATCACCAACAGAAAATGATTGATTTTAACAATTGGCTTAGGTTCTGGTGTCAATCCAACAGGGTAAAAAAATGTTACTGCCTAGGAGGACAGGATTGACACACCACACTTTTTTGCCAGGGATGGTCTGCACATATCCCCTGTAGGCTTTCAGATATTGGGAAAGACCTTTTCCACCCATAGTGCCTTTTTTAGGCAATGCCAAACTGATAACCCTCCTGACTTAACTGAACCCACAAAAGGATATCTGAAGATGATACTGCTCAATTCTACAATTCTTAACAAGAACCTCCACTCCCTGCAAGCCTTCATCTCCCTGGAGAGTGTAGACATCTGTGTAGTAATGGAGATATGGTTTAAAGTCATAAAGAATAGTCCAGCATTGCAGGGTCATAATACCTTTCACACCCTTAGACTAGCTACTGCACAAGAGGGAATGAAAGGTGGACAAATCTCAGTCTATACTAAAATCAGCCTCGCATCCAGACTAGTGTATGACCCCCAGGAACTCATACATATGCAACTATATCCTTGCAACCAATAGGTCCTCCTCCATGTCCCAGGAAACCCATGCTAACTATCTCAATGTACTAGAGTCCCTCATCTTTCAACCTAATATGATCTTCATGGGAATCTCAACTACCCCTCTATAGATTGGGTATACTAAACTAGTTCTAATGTACAAGCCCAGCATTTCCTAAACTTCATTAATACCAACATCCTGGAACAGATGATTCATTCTCCTACCAGGGGAGCAAACATCCTTGACATTGTACACACAAATATGGGGGAATATGTAATGTCCTCACTCATCAGTTCTGACCATAAGGCAGTATTGCTTGAAATAAAAATTAAACCCGGTGAGACATTTACTACAAAACCATTTAGGAACTATTCCACGGCTAACCTCTCTCCACACAGTGGCACCTTGGCTAAATTCCAAGCACCCACAAGAGCAGTAAACACCATAGCAGATGCTGAGCTATTTACAAAATCCCTGCATAGCCATATTAATTGGTGTATAGTGCGAACTGTGCCCACTCATATTAAGAATAAGACAAACTCAAAAGACAACCCACCCTGGTGGAATCACAATATCAGTCTGTTATACAACAAAACAACAGGTGAAACTGGGGAAATTTACATCTAGCTATCACCCGATCAATACAGGTGGCCCCCAGGGATGTGTGCTCGCCTCGCTGCTATTCTTCCTATACACTAATGACTGTAACTTTAGCGACCTCTCTGTCAAACTTATAAAATATGCAGACGATTCAACTATCATCAAGCTCATCAGAAATTATGTTGAGTCTGCATACAAATGGGAGGTTGAGCAGCTGACCCTTTGGTGTAGTCAAAATAATCTGGAACTGAGCACTCTTAAAACTGTGGAGATGACAGTGGAATTTAGGAGTGGTACTACAATATTATCCCCCATCTTTATATTTAATGCTGCTGTGTCAGTTGAGGAATCATTCAAATTTTTGGGATCTATAATCTCCTGAGACTTGACATGGGAGACCAATGTAGGGTCCATAATAAAAATGGCACAGCAGTGCATGTACTTTCTGAGACAGCTGAGAAAGTTCAACCTCCCACAGGAACTGCTGATTCAGTTCTATACAGCAGTCATTCAGTCTGTTCTCAGCTCATTCATAACAGTGTGGTTTAGATCTCTGTCTAATCATGACAAAAATAGGTTACATCGAACAGTCAGGTCTTCCGAAAATATCATTAGTGCTAATTTGCCCTTCTTACAGGACCTGTACTATTCCAGATTCATGAAAATGGCAGAGAAGATCGTCACTGACCCTTCACATCCAGGCCACCATCTTTTTGAACTATTACCATAAGCCAGGTGTTATAGATTAATATGCACCAAAAGAAGCAGATATAAGAACATTTTTTCCCCCACAGGCCATCAAGTTCATAAATGGTTAACTCAGCTTATAAGGTTGGGGTACTCTTTTTCCCAAGACCTCGAGGATTCTGCAGCATTGTTTACATATTGTTAATACTTGTTTCCTTCAGAGTTTATTTCCGTATTTCTTGCACTGAGTTGCACTATGCTCCTTCTATGTATATGTATATGTATATTTACTTTTTTGTCTTGTTCTTAATAGCTGCATTATGTCGTTTGTCTTGTTCTTAATAGTTGTATGTATGTCATTTATGTAAGTCATACTTGGAGACTCACTGAAGCCGGAGTCAAATTCCTTGTATGCGTGCATACTTGGCCAATGAATATGATTCTAATTCTGAACAAAAGTAAAAATAAAATCTTGGCCAAACATAGGAGTAACAAAGTTCAACATATTAAAAGCCCCAATGACCATTCTGAGGATTAATTAGTACTTCAAAGGCTAAATTAGAAGAAAAAATATCTTCCCAGGCAAAGGACAACCACAAAGCTTTCTACAATTGTGTCTGTAGCTTCAAGGGAAATGCAAAACAATGTGCAGAACTCATTGCAAATGTCGTCGGCTGTACTGAACCAGAGGCCATTCGCAATATTTTTGCTGACAGGTTCAGCTCAAACTCCTCTTCCCCCCAGTAGCAAATACCACTTATATCTGCACCCCAAACAGACACCAACATGGTTAACAACAGGAAAAATTATACTTCTCCTTAAGAGTGAAACCACAAGCTATCCTAAAAAACTATAGACCGATAACTTGGCTTCTGACGATACATAAGCTATACACTGGAACTGATGTCATCAGAGTTTGTAGTCATTTAAAAGAAAACTCAATCATGGCAATAGAACAAAAGGGTAACAAAAGAAAGCCATATGGAACAAAGGGTCATTTGTTATTAAATAAAGTCATAATAAAGAATTGTAAAAAGTGAAGAATCTAAGTATAGCATGGGTAGAGTACAAAAAAGCATTTGACAGCATCCAGCATTCATGGATAAAGAATGTTTACAGATGTATAAGATACACACCAAATTGATCAATTGAAATTCAGTGACCATGAAATAGTGGCAAACTACTTTGCAGCTAAGCCATAATAAACAACAAATTATCCGAGTGATACAAATTCAAAGGGAGATATTCAACTGTGACACTTTGTCACAGTTGCTCTTTTGTATTGTTCTTAACCCATTAAGCTGCCCACTTAACAGATTAGATCATGGTTAAATTTGGCTCTCAGAAAACAACAAATTGTAAAGAATTCTCATCTTTTTTTTTTTGGAAATGATTTAAAACTGTATAGTTCATCAGATGAGGAACTAAAAGTGCAACTGGAAGTGTTCTAAACTTTCTCAGGTGATATAAGAATATGCAAAAGTAACATTTAAAGCAGCAAAACTGCAGCACGAAGAAAATATCAGTCTAGGACAGGATTGTGATATAAAGGAACTTGAGCAGGACACAGTGTACAATTATTTGGGAACTGATGAAACACCAAAAATAAAACATGAACAGATGCAAACAAAACTCTAAGAAATATTTCAGAAGACTAAAATTAATTCTGAAAACAGCGCTAACATCTAGGAACAAAGTCCAAGCTATAAACCAATTTGCTCTTCCTATTCTGACAGTTTTAGTGTGTTTGATTAGCCCCAAAGGATCAGTTGGACAGGAAAAGAAGAAAAATGCTTCATGCTTATCAAATGATATATAAAAATCAGTGTATGCCAAGATTATGTATTCCTCACTCTGACGGAGGTATAGGTCTTCAAAACATTGATTACATGTATAAATCTGTAATTTTAGGACTGCATATATATCTGCTGACCTCATCAGGTCCAAACACAATGAAAGTTTTGAAACATGAAGAAAACAATCCCACAGAATATCCTTAACACCACCAACTCAGCCAAGTTCAAACAGCTTCTTAGGGCCCACCTAACCTATAACTGGCAATGCTCATGTAGCTCCCCTGGCTAAGCTCCATCAATTTCTTCCTCCAGACAGTCCTCTCTACAAACATTTTCTTACCTCCACTTCCTCCTCTTTACACTCCCTCACTCCTACTTCCCCTCTACGAAACCTCCCTGTCCTGCTGTCTCAGCCACCTCCACTTTCACCCATTTCCAAGACATCCTACCTCATCTTTCCCCTTTTCAGATTTATATTACCGTATCTGTCCTTCTGTACTCAACTAACTTCTCATATCCTCCAAGATATCCCTACAAAACAATACCACTTCCTTTTTTCTTTCTTCAACTAACCCCTTGCATCCATAAGTTGTACCTGCAAAATATTGCAGTCAAAACTGTTACTCCTAGAACTTCCAGCTCTATGATTAAAAGTATCCAAACTTATTTGTATGCAACTATCAATATACACTAGTTCTGTAATTGTATAAATTGCACTTGTTTTGCATTGTATTGTAATGCACTATTTTTTTCCTGTTCCTTTTTTCTTTCAGGTATTGTAGTGAACCAACTGATATTGCCAACATCCTAGCAGATAGGTTCAGTGCTAACTTTACACCCCTCTCACTCCCTAGAGGGCCCATCTCTATACCTGAAGAATGCAAAGTTCCTATAATCACGGCTGCACAGGTAAAAAACACACTCTCCAAAGCCAGGAACACAGCATCCATGGGTCCTGACAATATCCCAGGCTGCGTTCTACACGAACTACAGAATGAACTGGCACCCTACCTAAGTACCATGTTCAATCATAGCCTCACCTCAGGCTTTGTACTCACTGAATGGCGCACCGCGACAGTTATCCCACTCCACAAAGGGGGAGCCACGACGGACCCCGGGAACTACCGCCCCATTAGCCTGACGAGCCTGGTCTGCAAGGCCATGGAATGCATCATCATGGAACTCATAAACAAAGACATTGGTAATCTCCAAACTCTGGACCCTACACAGTTTGGATTTGTAAAAGGCAGATCATGTCTCCTAAATGTGATTGACTTCTATGAAGCAGTCACCAAAGCCATAGATCAGGGTAAAATGGTTCACACAGCTTATCTAGATCTCGCCAAGGCTTTCAACACCATCCCCCACTCGAGAATTATAGATAAGCTCACTAAACTAGGTATAAATCCCTATGTCACAAGATGGGTTGCCAACTGGCTCATGGACAGAACCCACACTGTGAAAGTAGCGGATTTCAAATCCGACATCAGACCAGTGACAAGTGGAGTACCACAGGGTTCAGTCCTGGGTCTTCTCCTGTTTGGTATCTACTTCTCTGAAGTGCAGGCCAACACAGAAGGTCTTTGGCTAACAAAGTTTGCAGATGACTGCAAACTAGGAGCCATAATCGAAACTCCTAACGATGTGGACAAACTACAAAAGGGCCTCAATGAGACAGATACCTGGTGTCAAAGCCATGGCCTGAAGCTCAATGCCAAAAAGTGTATTGTCATCCCCTTTGGTAAAAACTCTGTACCCATGAACTACCACATAGCTGGTAGTCTACTTAATGCTGAAAATGTGATAAGAGACCTTGGGACACAGGTGGACAGTAGTCTCTCCTTTGATAATCACATCGCCACAGTGGTCAGGAAATCCTTCTACGTGGCTCATCTCATCACAAAAAAATTCTCATCCAGAAAAAAAGAGGTCATTGTTCCCCTCTACTCATCACTCATTAGACCCATTATAGAGTACAACGCCCCTTTTGGTATGTACCTCACAAGACATCTACAACAACTGGAAAGACCACAGAAATACCTCACAAAGAGGATTACTGGCCTCAAACATATGCCCTTTGCAGACCATATAAAAAAACTACAGCTTTACTCCATCGCATATCGCCTACTCAGGGGCGATCTCTGCCTAACATACAAAGCTATGTCAAACCCAGAGCTGTTGGACATGCTCCACTTAAAGAAATCCCAATCCCTCCGAGCTACACGCTCTAGGGACCTTAACCTTGTCACCAACAGACTACCTATCTATGTCAAACAGAGCTCCTCATTAGCACTCTTCAAGAAAAATCTTGATGATTGGATGGGAAATGGGAAATTCACCCCGGGGATCACTTCTGTGGCTCTGCTCGACAGGGGCACAGGAAAATAATTTTCTTGGGTGGCGAAAGCCAGGGTACATTTTTTGGCTAGGCTTGTATGGGCCCTAGGGCCGATAGCCTAGTACCTACCTATGAACCTCTGAATACTGCTACTGTATGTAAATTGTCTGTATTGTACTGTATTTTGCTTATGTGGAGCTTTATTATACTGTATTGTTTGCTTTAGTGGAGCTTTTTTTCCCCAGGGCCTCCAGTGAAAATGGGCTACCCGCCCAAACAGACTATCCCAGCAAACAAATATTAAATAAATAAATAAATAAAAATAAACAGGTCTAATATGACCCCCTGCTTAGTTTAGCAGAAGCATATTGTCGATCAAGTGGAAATGGAAACCAAACCAGAAGTAAATATAACTCAGGCAGCAACTGAATGTGCCAAAAAACAAAAGAAAGAATATGAGGATAAGAATCAGATGAGAAGGCAAGATATGTGGAGAATGCATAAATAGAGTTGCAAGTGCAGCAAACTCTTGGAACAACCTTATATTGATCAGGATCTGATGCAGGAATGGATAGGGAGAGGTGAATTTAAACCAAAAGATGAAAGTTTAATATCGGTGGTTCAGGATGGTGGACCACATACATGATGGCTTACAAAGTCCATTGAGCATGTAGGAGAAACAGACAAATGCAGGTTCTGTAAAACAGAACTGGAAACAGTTGCACATCTTGTTGTTGGATGTGATACATTAATGGCATGGAAGCTGTATACTAAAGGCATAATCATTTGGCAGGACTGTTGGACTGAGGATTGTGTAAACACTACAATATTGAAGTAGCTGAGAAGCATTGAAAACATGAGCCACAAAGCATTATAGAGAATTATGGAGTTTATATCACATGGGATCGCCTATTACCTACAGTACAAAAAATGGATGCGAGAAAACCAGATACAGCAGTCCATGAAAAAAAGACAAAAGTAGCATTGACCATTGAAATTGCTATATCCAGTGATTACAGTGTCTTTCATACTGAGAGACATAAAGTCATAAAATATCAGGATTTGCAGGCAGAAATGATGGCAATGTGGAAGAAGGATACCCAGGCAGTTCCAATAGTAGTAAGAGCAATGGGTCTCATAAATAAGAATTTACATTCCTGTGTAGATATGCTACCAATACATGTAACTCCATATGAATTGCAGGAAGAGTCAATTCTGGGCATGTTGCAGGTGCTGCAAAGAGCACTTTTGGCTTATATCAAATATTGAATCACTACTAATTTCACAAATTTTAGTCATACTTTGACTTAGGAATGGGGTCCATAATTCCTGTCATGGTATTAGAAACCCAAAATACTCTGAGAAATTAAAAAGTGAAAAAAACAGAGGCCAGCCTTTTGGCTGACAGGATCCACTCAAATTTCTCAACCCACTCCCCCTAACACCGGTTGTCCAAAGGAAATACAGCATTCCACAACCCCCCAAAACATTACTAGGGAATGGGTCATCAATGAACTTTCCAAGGCCAAAAAACACTGCATTGATGGACCTCAATAATATCACAGGATGCTTATTAAATAGCATGAAACATGACCTCTTTGGTCCTCATGAATGACTTTTCAGATGGATTCTACTATCCGTTTTTGTGACAAAGGAATGGAAGATGGCTAAAATCATTTCCTTGCACAAAGGAAGTCTAACCACTGATCTGCATAATTACAATCCCATAAGTCTGACCAGCCTCATACATATGGCCATAGAAAGAATCATCATGGACATAGGTAACCTGCAAACACTGGATGCATCACAGTTTGGATTTGTTAAAGGAATGTCATGGCTAGTAAATCTAGTGGACTTCTTTTAGAGGGTCACCAAAGCAAGACAGCGCATGCAGCTTACCTTGACCTGGTCAAGGCTTGTGCTACAATACCAAACTCAGGCATTATAGACAAGCTCATTACATTAGGTACAAACCCTTTTATCACTCACTGGATAGCCAACTGTCTCACTGATATGACCCAAGAAGTCAAACTAGGTGAGGCCATCGCCACAAAGAGGCCAGTCACTAGTGGAGTCCCCCAGGGCTTGCAACTGGGCCTACTAATTTTTAGCATCCATTTCTCTGAAGTGAAAGGAAACACCGAAGGTTGACAATTGCAAGCTGGGGGTTATCATCAACTCCACTGCAGATGGTAGCTTCTTCAAGAAGGCCTATCTCTGACTAACAAATGGTGCCAAAGCCATGGTCTCAAATTCAGTGCTAAAAAATACATAATTATACCCTTTGGGAAGTCAGATATTCTGGCTAATTGCTATGTTGATGATATGTCCCTAAGAGTCGACCAAGTGGTCATGGATCTGGGTACGCACATTGATAGTAAACTTACCTTCGACTACTATGTGTACACAATGGTGAGAAAATCATTTTATGTTGTGAAACTTATAAGCAAGGGCATAGCATCTAGGTCTAAACAGGTTATAATCCCACTGTAATCTGCGTATATCAGACCAATCATAGATTACAATGCTCCATTCACTATGTTCCTAACCAGGCATATGCAGCCACTAGAGCAACCACAGAGATTCCTTAAAAAAATACAAGGTGTAACAATCTTGCCTTACACAAAGTGCCTTAAAGCCCTTTCACTCTATAAATTGCTGAGGAGTGATCTATGCCTGGCTTACAAGGAATCTGTAATCATCACACTTGTGAGTCATATGCATATGCATAAGTCAAACAGTACCAAAAATACAAGGACTAGGGAAATGAATTATGTCTGTGGCTTAAACAAAATATGCTAGAGAGACAAATATGTGTCCCAGAGACTGCCCCTCTAATGGAACATACTTCCGATCCATGCAAAGCTGAGTTTGTCAGTTACCCAATTTAACTGCAATCTAGACCAGTTGCTGAGGAATAGGAAATTTACAATGGGCCTGGTGCCTATGTCCCTTATGGACAGAGGTAGCTTACAAATGTCTGACTGTCAATGTCCTATTTGGATAAAGGACATCATTATTCTTTCAGGAAAACTTGGCTAGGCTTAGAAAGACCCCACCCCCACCCCAGTTGTTAACCTAGTGACAATTCAGAGTTTCTGAATATATGAATCTATGAGTGATAGAGAAAAAAATTGGGAGGTTGTAATGGATACTGGTCCAGATAGTGACAAGAGGAATATTGTACTAGGAGAAAGAAAACATTTTCAGATAATAAAAGAAAGAGGTAGGATGAGAAGATGTATGGGAAGTAAATAATGGAGATGTAGGAATGTGTGCCTTTAAAATGAATTAAAGTGTCTATGCTTGAGGATTGGCTACATTTTCAATGATGGAATTAAAAGAAATGAAATTAAAGATAGTAGGATTCAAGGATATGGTGATATAAGAGCATGATCTTAGTTTGATTGAAATAGACTGACAAAGTAAGATACAAATGGGGAAAGTAGATGTTAAGTAATGTATAAGGTGAGGAGAAGAGAAATATGTACTGGTGTGTAGTACTGCAACACACACATAACTGATACAAATTAGGGGAAGAATGTAATAAAGCCATCTGCAAAAGATGATGGGATGAAATAAACTGGAAATTCGAGACAGAGTAGTGAGGATGAACTGGTGCAGGACAACATGAAGGGAGGTATGATAAGACAGTCTGATACAATGGGAAAATAGGAAAATAATGTGCACTGCAAAGAGTCCTGATAGATACAGGGTAAGGCAAATGGGAAAACTCTAAGAGAAATTTAAAGAAAAGCAACAGATGATAGCAGTAAGATAAATTAATGGAAATGAAGGATGATATCTCACATGGCAATAAGGAAACAGTTTAGAAGTATGATGGCTGAGGAACTAGAAGTAGAAATTTTCAAAACAAAGCTGATAAAAATATGCAGAGTATTGAGAAGTCTTAAAATGAGAGTCTTGCAGGATAGATAAAAGAAGAGGAGGTATGGATGAAAAAATGGGGCAAGAGGGTTAGCAAAGGGCAAAGTTTTGATAGATAACCAACATAATTTAAAGCACGAGTGGGAAACAATTATAACATTTTGACTAGAAGAATATAATACAATCAGTGAAGGGTGTGGCGTTTTCCACACAATGAAGTGTACTAGGAAGTCACTGGTCTATCTTGATAGCAAATGTAGACATCAAAACTAAAAATAAAATAATAATAACATTCCCTCTGGATACAGTCCTATCACAAATTACAGAGGCTATAATCTGTGCGTTTGCAAGGATCAGTCAAACAGGGAATAGCTAGGGGGTAGTTATGGAAGTCATAAAAAGTATGGACAGGAAAGGAGTGAAAAGTAACAATGGTTCTTTCTAACTTGGAGAAAGACTTTGACATTATAGGATGGAGTCATCTGTGACAGGTTCTGCAGTGTAGTGAATTTAGGGTATAATTTAGGGCTGGGTGAAGGTCTTGTGTAGGGGACCATAATATAAAAATGTTCCTCTGAATTAATGCTTCTGCTAAATGATAGAAAAGCTGAGGTCTGTACACTGTTTACCTGTATTTACCCTTTTCCTTTTTATTGTTCATAATTACTGAATATACCTTATCCCAGGAAGTGAGACCTGCTGGTTGTAACTGAACCCTATGAGCATATTGTGAGACACAGTAATCATTTTGCCTACAAATCAGTGGAATATGTATGTGATATGAAAGATGAAGATGTTGTAGAGGTAACGTAGGAAGCATGCATCTAATGCCCCCATTTTCTTCTGAACTTGAAGTATATGCAACTTAACAATAGAATCTACTAAACCACAAAATGATGAAAGAAGAATAATTACATGACATGTTTAGAGCTGACTGGAAGGTCAGTCCCTGAGACTGGGTAAACTGCACCTCTCAATTTTTTAATGATTTACTGACTGTGGTATACAGACTGACCAGGTCAGAAAAATGTGCCTGTAACTCTACCACAGGAGGGCTCAGGATGCATTATTAATAAGTATAATGAGTTGTATACATGGCACAATATCAGTGCTAGAGTAGTAGACCGGTATCTTAAAATTAAAATACTTATACAACAGAAGTCAGCAGGACAAATACATTCTAACAGCACTTACCATTTATTTTGTGCCTTTCTTTTATTAATCAAAATAGAGATCATAATATATAGGAAGGATACAAGAAAATGGGTAAACACAGATGAGAATAAGTTCTGATCTCATGTTACTGTTCATCATTCATGGGTTACCTCATTTAGTGCATCCACTGTACTCCCCATTAAGAGTATTATTATATAGTCAATTTATGAAGAAAACAATATGGAGTGTAGGGCAGCAAAGATAAAACCAGAGACTGCTTACACTGACAAATGTCAATATATCACTTTAAATGCTTTAGTTAGGGGTATGCTTTTGTGTTGAAGGGGTGAGCTTTTAATGTTTTTGGGAAAGATTTTCAGTCTCAATAACTGATCTAATCTAGAGGGGTTGGGGCTAAGCCCAATGGCAAGTAATCTATTCATATAATAATTGTTAATTTTAATATTAAAAAGGCTTTATTAAAGGTTTTTCTGACAAGGACAGGTAATTTCAAATGTTTGCATTGTGCCTATGCTTACTGCTATGATGGAATAATGTCACTGATATTCAGTATATTCAGGAAGACATGTAGGCTTTCAGTTTCCATACTCGCTACCCAATGCAAACATCTAAAAGACAAAATTATTGTGGACTGTACAACTCTTCCATATTGCCAGAAAAATAATTACTTCAGTATTTGAAATACAATATAAAAATGAATGATGGTCTAGTTAAATATATACATTTTAGCAACAAATTTGATGGCATGAGAAAAATGGGTATTTTATATATTTGTGCTGAGAATTCTAATAGTAGAAATGGTGTAGCCATCCTAGTAACTTCCCTTTGAACATAACTTCTTGGCTATGTATATTAACAAGACCCATAATTACAGAATCAGCATATGTGCTGTGTGGAGAAAGACATTTTTTTTTCTAATTCATTTCTTGGTAATTGTTCACAATTAAAAAATCACAACAATATTCTAGTATGGCACTGGAATATGACTTTCACCTCAATTTATGATTAAACAAACTGCAATAATCTTTCTATTTAAAAATATATTTTACTTTTGAAAAAAAAAATAATAACTCCATTTAATTGTTTTAGTCCTTATTTTTTATTAATTTATCAGGAAAGTTCGACTTGGAACAAATCCAATTTTCAGTGGATTCTCAGGGAGAAACACTCCAGATGCATGTCTTTGTAAAGTGGGAGGAAACCCACATGAACACAGGGAGGACAAACAGACTCTGCACAGAAGGCACTCCAGCGAGAATCGAACTGGAGGACCTTTTGCGATGAAATGACAGTGCTATCACTTCACCACTGCAGCATCCTTGGGAATTGGTAATACTTACCAAAAGTTATATCCTGAGTGAAGATATTTAAAATTTTCACCCATGACATAAAACTTGTTCTAGAAATCATTACATTCTTTTGGACGAATCATGGTGTGATTATGTCTTGTTTTTTGTAAATTAATCAAGTACTTTTAGAGACCATTCATTTGCATTTAAAATTTAAATTTGAAAAAAAAAAGATATATGTGTAACTATCCATATAACTCCTGAATGGAAAATAGCTTTTATTTCATTCAGATTCTGTTTATTAATATTATGCAGGATTTTTTTTGTGTGTGGAAAATGTTTTAGTGAGTAACACCATGAATATTGTGCTTGATGTTTTATACCAAAACAATATCTTACTGAATACCTTCATCTATAAGGTAAAATTTATCTTTTTTAAAGGAATTTCATATGCTAAGAATTAAATGGATTAGTAGTTTGCTGAACCAAACTTAGGTAAATATCTGTAATTAAAAGTTGTTTTTGTGTATGTTGCTGAATGCTTTAAGGCAGTTTGCTAAGTTAATGTTACTTTTATTAGTTTCTTTGGATACAGAGTATATAAAATGAGTGTTTCCACTTCAAATATGAATGAAGTTGTTGACAACAGCACAGATGCTAGATGATATCTAATGGGGAAGTGTTATATAAACCCACCACTTTGGACATCAGCTGTGGTGCACAGTATCCCCTAGGTAGGAAAACATAGCTCACAGACTGTGTCAGGGCTAGAATGGGGTAAAATTAGGTGTGCAGTGATCAAGTCATATTGACTAATATTGCTAAACATGGACATGGGTATTTGCTGGTGATGTCAGTTAAGGACCCAGCCCTCTCTTACTTTTGTCAAGGACACATGCTAATGGTGCAATGGGGGGTCTATGTGCCCCTACTGCCATTGTGTACCCAGCAGACCTGGGTCAATAAGCTACTGGCTGGCCAGTGTCCATTTGCACAGCTTGGGTTAACTGGCATAGCTCTGCGGAGTGAAGGCTGGATATAAAACCAATCAACTTGCCAAACATGAATTAAGGATCCTAAACTCAATATAGTTTCATTGACAGGATAGAGCTTAGAAGTGGATGACATGATTGTAGGAAGGAGGCTTGACATCCTTGGTATCCAGGATACAAGATGGAAGGGATGTTGTCCAGACTGTGGTAGTCAGGGCACAGACAGTCCAGAAATTTTGTGGGAATTTTGGTGAGGAGAGGTTTCAGAAGACAGTGAGAAATGCCATCAGACTCAGTTTCAGACTCATGACAATCAGACTCCATTGTAAGGATAGAGTAATATTTATAAACTTAGCCTATGGCCCACAGCAGGGTTGTGGCAGCAAGGAAAAGAGTGTATTCAGGCAGCAGTTGTAGGATCCACTAGATAAAGTGCATGAGTTGGTGTTGATAGTATGGGATCTAAATACATATGTTAGGACAGACAGAACAGGTTATGAGGAATGCCAACTCCCAGGAGACCTGGCTGGATTTGGCAACAATACTATCGGGGTATTAGGAGAAAAATAAACCTTTTATTCTTGGTGGGGATTTTAACACGATGTACGTTCTACTTCATGGCAGAATTCTGGTAGTTTGAAATTATCCACCTCAGATGCTCAAACCTATAATTACTACTATGCAAAATAGTCTTCTGGTGGATATCTTGAGAGTACTACACCCATATGAGAAGGACATTGCCATTTAGGTTGCAAAGAA
The DNA here is from genome assembly GCF_019279795.1 of Protopterus annectens. Lineage (NCBI taxonomy): Eukaryota > Metazoa > Chordata > Ceratodontiformes > Protopteridae > Protopterus > Protopterus annectens. The sequence goes on from NC_056729.1 coordinate 888,798,723, forward strand.
GAGAAGTGCTAGCAGGTTTAACATGATTTTTCTCTCCAAAACATTGCTACCTCAGGTGGTAGATGTATGTATAGAAGTTTCACCATTGTCATATCATGCATGGTTGATGATCTGCATGAATTGGTCTTCTTCTTCAGCTTGTGCATTACATTGGAAATTTGACCCAACCTGGTTGCAAAATAAATAATTGTATACATGTATAGAGGACTGGATCATTAGATATTGGAGAGGCTGTACTAAAAATCTGGAGACAGAAATTACTAATTGGCTAAAGTGTAAAATGGACATTCATAGGTTAGTACTAGGCTAACTGTCCTTGCAGGCCAGCTTTAATCTAGCCAGTTATCCCATTTGAGAATCAAACCCTGCACTATGTTTTCTGTAAGATAAACACATTAACCATTATGCCAATCCATATAAGTCCCCATATACAAAAGACACATCATTCTCACTGGAACTTGAGGACCAAATTGTCACTATGATGGCAGGGTATAAGGAGTCATGGTGTACAGATAAACTGATCTTCACACAACTGAGTAAAGCCAAGAGGTGGTATAGATCTATTGTGGCAGCTAGAGTAGCACACAATGGAAATAGTATGTTATTCTTTTGGGCTAAAGGGCCAACATTCACTAGTGTTAGCTAGGTAATGTCTGCAAAGCAATACCGGGATTCAGATTAATGCATAGATCCAACAGGATAACAATATAAGTGTCTTAAACTATCCTAGTCTCACAGTTTGTAGATGATTGTGTGATATGGTTAAAGAAGCCTTGCCAGTCTGTTCATTTGGTTCTAAATGCATTGTAAAAATTTGTTAAAACATCAGGGCTGTGCTTGAATTTGCAGAAAACTATACTTTTGCGGGAAGTTCAAACAGCCTTAGCCAAATCACTACATGAGCCATTTAAAGTGCTGACCCAGGTTAAGTGTCTAGTGATAATAATTTATATGGACTCAAGGGATACTCTTCTGTGTAACATTACTAAGGTATCAGGGAAACTGACACAAATGATAAGTTTATGAAAGAGTTGATGTTATCATTTATTAGCATGGTGTAAGTTATGAAAATTAAGTGCCTACTCCAGATTATGCATATCCTGTGGCATCTTCCTCATTGTAACAGAAAAAGCACTTGAAAAATGGCAGAAACAACTTTTCCATTACTTATGGCAAGATCCAAAGCCATGCATAAGTAGAAATAAACTGTATGCCCCATAATCAAGAGGTGGCCTTGGATTCTCTAACATTCATTGTTATGCTATATCCATTGTGGGATGGCAATATTTTAGGTTCAGACTTCAGTTTAAGCCATTCTGGTTTACAGCAGAGTTCTGAAACACTATTAAACATGAGGAAGTGCCAGTACCAACTCTGTCTAACATAGGGAGTCCTGGAATATTAGTTTGAACATGAAATATGTTGCCGTATACTATCTGAGGCTTCTAGACAGGTGGTATTGCCCACTTCCCAACCTTTGGGGGTAACCTTGAGATTCTAACTGAATTAAAAATCTATTATTTGGCATAATTTGATAGCTAAAGACATGTTTTATATAATTGAGGTTTACCTTTACATCGTGGATCCCAATATGGGCGAAACAACTTCCGCGGATACCAAAGTGCGAATGTCTCCAACGTTGAATTCCGAATAAGAAAACGACAAAACCTCGCCCCTTTTTGACCCATGGTAGCACTGGTGTGGAGGTGTGGTGCAGCCAGAAATGTCAAAATTCGACATATTTTCGACATGTAAAATTTTTCGAGGTTTTGGTTCACTTAAATGAGTCGATTAAGTGGCCGGTCAGTTATGTGTGATCGACAATATAAAGGTAAACCTATAATTGATATATGGGATCTCTTCTGGGGCAATATAAAAGCAGCAGTTTATGACTTTGTCATGCAGATGTAACCCATCCTAAAATTCTATGGTGGCAGGTATTTCAATTGTGATTTGCAATACTTAAGATGTACAAGCCTCCTATAATTCAATACATTCTCAAACCGATAGAAGCAATATCAAATAGTAGGAGCCTTACATGGAATTACTTACCATTTAGGGCTTTGTATCATCAATGGTCATTCTTGCAAAGTGTGACTACTGAAATGGTGAAAGCTAAATGGCAAAAGATGAGTGGTATAGATATACACAGGGTGCACTGGGGAATAGTTTGGCAGCAATGCCATCACAGATCCCTCCCACCTCTTGCTTGGTTGGTAATTTCTAAATATTTACATATTTAACACCTTACCTTTAAGTTTCTACTCCAAAGCTCAAGACAGGTAATGCATAATATTGGTACTGTCCACAGCTAGAAGCAGATTAGTTTTATATCAGTTGGTGTGATAATGAAATCAGACAAATCTGGAATCAGATAATTGATATGATAAAGTATTGGACTATACCACCCCTCCCAGATAGAGAGATATTCATTGTTGGCTGCTATGAAATATGCTAAGACAGTCCTGTTTGGATTTAACTATGTGGTACAGGATTAGGCATGTTATTCCCATGCTTTTTATGACAATACACAAATGTTGGAAATCAGTTCCATCAAAATGGCTGAATCAGCTATTGATATTTTTAATAGGATTATTCAGTATGAACATTCAGATATTGATATTGGCATGTGGAAAGATTATTTTACTATTCTGATTTTCTGTGTGCAGTGTTAAGGGGAGATCACTTCATAACTTTATGTTGACTCAGTGGGAGGTTGGCATAATGGTTAAGTTACTTACGTTAAAGACATTAGGTGCAGGACTTGATTCTCACAAGGGGTGATTGGCTAGGCTTAAAATGGCCCATGAGGGCAGTTAGCCTAGTACTAAACTATGAATTATTTGTGCTCTTTACATGTTGTACATTTGCTCCTCAGTTTGTTTCAGATGGTTATCACAGTTGCAATGACAGCCTAATATATTTATACCATTGGCTATACATATCTGGCATATGGGTTTTGCATGCATAAGTGTTGCTTGTTCAATTATTCTGGCACAGGTACAGTAAACTCTCAGTTTACCAGCACCCATGGGGATTGGTAGATGCTGGATAACTGTAGTTTATCGTTGCTTGAGAGCTACTATCAAAGATAGGCCTGACTAATACTGTACCCTATACTATTTGTTTGGTTTGACTTGTTCTTAGGCTGAGGAGAGATGGAATTTATTCCTATCTTCCCTTTTAAAACTCAGACTCTAAAAACGTAAGTTATGTTTCTGCTGGGGGGATAGAAAATGCAACACATGAAAACTGTACTGTATTCCTTTGATTTTTTTTCTGGTTGCTTCAGAATTCTGGTTGGTTGAGTTCTGGTTAACTGAGGGCTTACTGGAATATGATTATGAAGTACATTGTATGTATTGTGGTACTTATCAAGTTCATTATTATTGAATAATAAAGACTGCCAATTTATTATACAAAAAAAAGTGGCCAACAGGCAACTCATATAGACTTATTCTGGATAATAAACCAATAAACGTAAATGGTGAACCATGAAGTAGACCAAACCACGAATTATCCTCAGTGCAATACTGTCAATATAAGACACTGCCAAACCAAAAGTCCCAACTTTAAAATTATTTATTGAAGCGCTTTTCGAATGCCTTCCTAGGCAACCTTCTTCAGAAACGATAAGTAACTAGCTCACATTTGCTTTAAATAATATGACGTCACTTATTACTTACAGAATTACGCTGAATACAATTAATTACTTTAGAAAGCTCAATTAAAGGTCCATTAAAGGTAAAGAACTTTTTAACATATTAACAATGTTAATTCAGCTAAAAATATTAATTTCTCTAACAAGCTAAGATACATTTGGAGATTTACACAACTGGTGATTAATCATTAAAGAAGGAAAGAATACTTCCAGCAGCTTCCAAATGAAAATCCCACATATGTTGTATTGTCCCAGACACAGGCTACAATAAAAGAAGTAGAGGAGCCCACCACAGAAGAGGAAAGGACAGTGCTAAGGAAAATGAAGCCAGGAAAAAGATCAGGTTCTGATGAGGTCATGGCAGATATGATCAAGATGTTAGGTGAGTTATGGGAGAAATACCACCTGAGGATACTGATGACAGTATAGAGAGAAAGGCATATCCCACATGATTGGTAAATAAGCAGTAACAGTGTACAATGACAAAGGGGACATTCACAACTGTGGGTGGTACAGAGGTTTCACTCTGTCATACTGCATGAAAGTTCTGGAGAAGTGACTGATAAATGAATCTACAGAGAAACAGATTGCAAGATAAGAGATGAGCAATTTGGAATTAGATAAAAATGTAGCACAGCAGTCCAGATATTTCCAGTGAGACAGATAGTTGGGAAGATGCCAGAGATGAGCAGAGAGTCCGACTGGACAGTCCTACACTTGGAGAAAGCAAATGACAATGTTACAAAAAGCTGATTTGAGCAGACCTGTGAAGGTTTTATGTCACAGAAAGGTTGGTTGAATTAGTGCCAGCTATGTACAAGGACCTAATGACACAAGTATAAACTGTGTTTGCACTCACAGAGGATTCCAGTCGGAGTGGATGTACACCAGATTTCAGATTTCAGCTCTGCGCCTGCTCCTATTCATACTGGTGATGGACTATGTTAGCAAACAGGTCTAAGGTGACAGATCAACCATGTTGTTGTATGCTGATGATGTGGTATTACAGACAGACTGAATAAGAAGTTCAGAAAAGGACAGAGGAAATGGAATGAAAAACTGAAGACACATGGGATGAGAAGAAGTACAGATAAGACAGTTGTTATGGCAGCAAATGGGGGGGGGTAGAAGAAACTGAGAAATGAGATAGAAGAGGAAATAATGGAACAAGTAAATAGCTTCAGGTACCTGGGAGGGTAGTTGAGCAGAAGGGAAGTTTAAATGAGAAGGTCAAAGCTGGAATTAAAAAGTGTGCAGTGAACTAGCACAGAGTTTCAGGGGTAATGTATGACAGAAAAATGCCAAAGAAGCTGAAAAGTAAAGTGTTGAAAACAGTGGTATGTCCAGTACTACTGTGTGATACAGAAACCTGGGCAGTGAAGGCAAAGCACTGAGGAACACAGAGGTGATGGTGATGAGTTACTGAGATTTTTGGTAGAATGCATACTGTGGGCAGATGAAGAAATGAAGACATGAGAGCAGAAGCCAAAATAGATCAAATTGCAAAGAAGGTCAAGGAGAACAGTTGACAGAGTTTCAGGTATATGTGCAGGAAAGCAGAAGAAAATCTGATAAAGAAGAAATGGCTCAGACTGGAGGAAAACAAGAGAAATTGATTGTGTCCAGCAAAGGGTTGGGTGGATTGTTTGAGAGAAGTGTAACAGTCAGGCATGACTGTCAAATAAGCTAGGAGAGTGTCCTTGAATCAAGAGAGATGGAGGCAGTTTATGCAGCACCCTGACCCCATTTAGATAATGAGAAATGGGGAGCTGGTGATGATGATGTTGATGAAGATGATGAGGATGAGGACTTAAAGGCCGTGAGCTCTAGTTCCTGTAGTATAGGTCTGATTCCCTCAGCCCTCATTTGCCTAATTTGTGACTTTCAGCAAATCACTTAACCAGACATTACTCCTGGGTTGGCCCTTGAAAGGACCTATCTGCGTAACAAATAGGTATTATTATTATTATTATTATTATTATTATTATTATTATTATGTTGAATTAGTGATATAATTTTCTTCTTTTGTAATTGTTTATGATTCAGTGAAATCAATGCTTGATTATAGTTGAAGATGCAAATATCCTGAAAATGGGATGTTCTCAGTTATGTGAAGATTGACTGTTGCATATATTTTGAGAATAGTTTTGAAGGAAGTTAATAACTAAGGGGTGATGGTGTTATGACGTGTATGTGTAACACTGCCTGCAATTATTGATTTTTTTGTACTAATAGGTTCCTGAATCCAAAAGCTGTATTTTACATACATAAACTATCACATGAAACAATTTCAAACATTGCTTTATAGATCAGGCACATATCACCTTTATATAACATGTAAGATAGAGTATAATAACAGTAACTGAATCCTTCCTAAATACTAACGCTATGATACTTCTAATCAGTTGCTGTACTTTTTGAACTTGATTATGATATTTTGCTCAAAGGCTACACAGCTCTGTGTTATATTCAATAATAGGATAGGCTAATAAGGCATAAAATGATACAGTAATTTCCCACTCCCTTCTTTATTTATTATTTTTTTTTTTGATGCCCACATTATCCAATTATGGGTTATGGGGAGGTGAAATGCTTTCAGCAAGTCAGTGTGGGCAAATTTCAGAGAAACCTATCTTGGACAGGAATCTATGTGCTTGTAGATTTGAGGCTGTGTAGGATTCCCAGTCTTTAAAAGAGTAATTAAAGTCTCCCATGAGTAGGGTGTTAGGTTGGATGGTAAGTGTCTCACATATGTCCAAGTATGCACTGTGAGCTTTTTGATTCATGGAGCGTGCCCTATAGCTGGCTAGGATATGGTATGGGATTCTGTCTATGGTGATCTCACATGTGGAGGAACTCCAGCACATCATCCTGCTTGACTATCTGGAAGGTATGCTTGTTATTGATATATATATGTATGTATATATTTTATATATATATATATATATATATATATATATATATATATATATATATATATATATATTTAGACTCCTCCACCTTTAACCCTTGCCTGTGCATCTACTGGTCTAAAATAAAATTGTGGAAGGAACTGTGAAACCTTACACTGCTGGGGTACTGTCTGACACTTTAAACCATGTATTTGTAACTGCACAGATGTATATAATCTCGAGTGTGAAGGGGGTTTGGAGTTGATTTTGATATGCTGGTAGGTTTGTCAATTGGGCATTGCCTAAAACATGCACTGTAAGGT